>NC_090269.1:90733072-91033072 GCF_040414725.1 Anabrus simplex | reverse complement strand
AGAATTTCAAGAGTGTTCTCATGTTTCAATCCAAGACGACGAGCATCCCTTTCCGGTAATGTGTTCAAGGTAAGAAGACTGGGTAAAAATCTAGACAAAAATAAAGTTATGAATGAAACCTACAGTGTTTGCTGGGTAATGATAGACCAACAAGACGCTGTACAGAAAATAATATTGTAAAATGTACAGGACCTAAAATGGGAGGCTTTCATCGAAGAGTATGTGCAAGAAAAGTGTCCAATTGAATGGGAATGTAAGTTTCAATGGCCCTCAAAACTCGAGGTCGAAAGCGCTGACATGATGTCGCCGACTGCGAAGGTGTTCAAATAAAATAAAAAATTATAGATTTTCCACAGCTCCAGTCTGTAGAACTAGTGAATAAAAAGAAGATTCACAGAATACAAGTAAGAATTTCCAAAGACAAAAATGTATAAACTAATAAAGCAGTACCCTGGTTGAAGACCACCTTGAAAATAACTCCTTCATGATTTATGTTTTCCGTAGTACACTGGAAAAAATTGGGCTCAGGATAAGCTGTTGCAAATTCAAAGAGGGTTTGCTCTAGGAATGTCTCGTGCATAATGCACTTCATCTACTGATGCAATAATTGTAATTGCAGGAATAGAACCACTGTTTTAACAGGAATTTGCAAAAGCCGAGCTGTCGTTTCTTTGCCAATTTTCAACATTATTTTAGGGCATAAGTGTCACTTTTTGGAATCTGCTCATCCAAGTCAATTCAAGAAAATTATGCGTAAATATTGCCATAACACACAAGACTGTATCATATACATTGATGGCTCCCGCATACCAAGTTCTGACGGAATTGACAGTGTTGGCTGTGCATTCGTAGTCTATGAGAACGATGCTGAAATATTTGCAGCTCAGTGTAAACCTTCTCGCAACTGCTCACTTTTTCAGGCAGAACTTTGGGCCTTAAAGTGTGTGTTGAAATGTAGCAAAACTAACAACAAAAGAGCACAAATATTCAATGATTCACAAGCTGCATCGAACTCAGTAAACGGTAAATATGACTTAAATCCAATAGCTATCAACATCAGAGCAATAGCTCAGGAGTATTCGCACATCTGTACATCTTGGATTAGAGGTCACACTGGGTTTACTGGTAATGAAAAACAAGATTCATTAGCTAAATCAGCTGCTAGGTCTCTTTTGGGTATTGTACATCAAAAAACAATGGTGTAACATTGAACAATTTTCCTGGAAATTGTATTTACTGTTATAAATACTAATGAAGAAAAATATTAAGGTAAATTTCTGTTTGGGATATTAAGGATATGTTTTTGAGCACATTGGTACCGCTGCCTGTGGTTGTTTGCAATTGAATGTTCTTTGGTTGGTGTTTAAATTGGCGGCTAAATTTCTTTAATTTTTTCACATGTGACTACTTTTATACACTTGAAGGTATGTATCGACTTTGATCTTCAGAAAAACATTTGTATCACAGTTTTCAATATGTCTTTTAAATATAATTGTTACGGAGTTTTCCGTGGTAGTTAGAGGTGAAAGAAGGTGCGGGGGGGGGGGGGGTGAACAGGTCTCAGGCTACGAAATTAAAGTGAATTTAAAATTTAACAAGGTTATATTTTCTTAGCAAAAAACCAGAAATAACAATAATTGCAGGTACAGAGTAGCAAAACCACTAATCGAGAATGTACAATTACAGGATTTGGGCTCCGAGAGCCAGACACACAATTCTTGGGCAACCAGCCCAACTTTACCTCAAAACAAGATTTCACAGAGGGGCAGAAAACCCCATTCATGCCCAGGAGCACTTGCTCTAAATTACACAGAAAAGCCTCCTCGATGCATACAACACTCAATTTACGAGAAAGAGCCACTCGCTCTCGACATTAAGCCTATCAAAGGCCACACCAAACTCCACCTTCAAATTGTCCTCTAAGGACATAGATACAGGGGTAAAATACCCAACCTACTGAGGCCTATTAAGTGAGAAAAAGGTTAATTACATGACCTCTAAAATAACAATTTGAGAGGAGGCGATCTGCACTCCTAATGTATTTGTTTTAAAACCTAATTTGGCTCTAGGCCACTAATGCAAGGGCTAATCCCATACTACAGAGGTGACTTTAGAAAAGAACAATTTACTTTACATTAAGGAAGAATCGGTTGTGAGAAATAAGTTCACCTCAAAGCAATATGAGTGGGAGCTCGAGAGGGTTAAGCACTCTCTATCCCAATATGTAGCTTTAAAAGAGAATAGATGCTAAGAGTAGTTACATTTTAGGAAAAGGTTGCATGGTGGAAACGCTTCGGACCCGCCCCGAGAGTTAAACTGCTGAGCTAGCAAGAAAAGAAGTTATTAAAAGGCCATTACCTGGTTATTGAGCTGCTGTCCGAAGAAAGAGGCGCTTCCCGCCCCCTGCTATGTACTTTACACACCAAAAGATGTTACTGGAGTGGCCCGGAGACCCTAAAATCAGCAGTTTATATACTCTCGCGGAAAGTTCGAGGCGTTAGGGGAATGAGAACACCCTCCCAAAAAAACTTTATTGGCTAACCAAGAAAACCCCTACACAATTTGAAGAAGAAACACATAATTGGTGGAAAATTAATTGAAGAAATTCGGGATTGGCTAAATTCAAAACAAGGGGAAAGAAAGGGTTAATATTGCCAACTTAAACAATGACTGAAAGAAATTTAGCAAAGAACAAACTTTTGAAATTAAATTTTCTCCAAAACAATGTTCTTTCACTTCGCACTAGGGTGCACCATTGTAGTTTTTCAGTAGTGTCCTCTAGAAGAGAAAGTTCACACTTCTTACTACAGGTAAAACAAAAATACATCAAAAATGACCCCGTTCAAAAACTCCAAAGTTTCCAAGTAGTGACATCTTCTGAGAAACTTGAAAATTAATACCGTAGATAGAGTTCAGACTTCCTCCAGCAGAGGAGTTTCAATTGGCGCAAATTTTAAATAAGCGGCGTGGAGGTGTACCACCCGGTACAATAATATATATGATTTTTGCAGTGGATGTACATATCTCATTGCTATATCAGAAAATATTTATTCGGACATTTTCTAACCTAAAATGGGGTAACATTGAACACTGTTCAAAGTCACCCCAAACACATAAATTATTTTCTGCTGATAATCCCTCTCTTTTTATCTGAAGCTTATTGTTGAACTCTACTAAAAGGTGTGATTGTAGGTGTTTCAAGGTAAATTCGTTGTTTTTTCAGTTCAAAATGCCAAGGAGACACGTCCTTAAAGATGATTCTGTCCACACAAGAGTTACTCTTTGCAGAACTTGGAGGAAGCTGTGAATGCTGTCACGAATGGCAGAATGACAATGAGAACGGCTAGCACGCATTTTGCCATCCCCATAAGAACTCTTAGCAACAAAGTGAGAATCAAACACACCAACAATATTGGGCCACACTTAGCATTTTCTGACGAAGAAGAAAATTGTTTTGTTGATCACCTATTAACTGTATCCGAATGGGAATTTCCATTCGACCTGTTAGACTTGCGAATGATGGCAAACGCCTATTTGACAGCACAAGGATGTAACATACCTGCATTCAGAAATAATCTGCCATATACAGATTGGGCTCTCGGCTTTCTGAAAAGACATAGGGACAGAATTTCACGATGTATAAGTCGAAACATTACAACAAACAGAGCATTTTATCAGCAGCAACTGTTAAAATTTACTTTGACAACTTTAGTGTTACTCTAAAAAATGACACTGATGTCTCACCTAATAACATATTTAACTACTATGAGACAAATTTTTCAGATGATCCTGGTCAAAAGCGGTGCATATTTAAAAGGGGGGTGAAGTATCCAGATAGGATCCGGAACAGTACACAAAGCTCCATTTCAATCATGTTCTGTGGTTCAGCCTCTGGTGTTATATTGCCAGCATATGTCATATATACGGCAGAGCATATCTGGTCTACATGGACGGAAGGTGGTCCACCAAATACACGATATAATCGCAGTAAGAATGGCTGGTTCGACATAGTTACATTTAGTTACTGTTTCGAAACCGTCTTTGTTCCATTTGTCAGACAAATTCCAGCAAGGAAAGTGTTAATCGGTGACAATCTCAGCAGTCATTTCAGTAAAGATGTTCTGAAACTGGCACAAGATAATATTTCATTTCATTCACATGTCTGCTTTGTAACAATGATCGATATTGTATTGCAGGATTTTGAACGTTAATGCTTCCCTTCAGTTGCAACGGTCACACCAGCCTCTCGCAATGGTAGTGTAGGGAACACATTTTATACCGTACGTCAAGCTTTCGCAAAGAAACACCAAAAGGATATATAATCAAAACCTATTTGGAAATCATTTTAAATGGGCTCTAATTTTCTACTTTTTCAGTTTCTAGACACCAGGTATAACTTAGAACTTAGTGTATGTATGCTATTTAGCCCAAGCCTTTTCGCAGCGTAATGGCGAACGTGTTCATTTCATAATACGAGATATGCAGGTTCGAGTCTTTATTATGACGAATCTCAGGCAGCAAACGGGATTCGCTTGCTGCAGCCACTTGATGTTGCCTTTTGTGGACCATTAAAGCGCCATTGGCGAAATGTATTGGACACTTGGAAGTCATCTGCACGAAAGAAATCGCAAACACTCAGTACCTAAGGATCAATTTTGCTTGTTCAACTTTACAAGAAGATATATCCAACACAACCCGCAACTAGTGAACATCTAATTTCTGGTTTCAACAAATGTGGAATACATCCTCGCAATGCCAATAAAGTACTGATGCGCTTGCCGGATGGAATTCAAGATCTGTTCTCCAACAATTCTGAAAATGGAGAAATACACTCACCCCCACATACTGTATCACAGATAGTGTTTGACATGCTGTAGAAACTGAGAAATGCTGACGAACCAATGAAAATACAAAGGAAGAGAAGAATTAATGTTGTGGCTGGGAGGAGTATCAGTGCTGAAGATGTATTACCAGGCAAAACCACCCAAGAAAACCAAGACTCTGTGCAAGAAGACGACTCTTCTAGTATGAGTGCTGATGAAGAACAAGAGAGATAGCTTCTGGAACTCAGTGATGAGGAGTATGGACGGCAGGAAATCTGTGATGATCCAGATACACATTCTGAAAGAGGCTCTTCAGATGCTACCAATAGTCCAAAAAGACGAGACTTATGTTTGGTTCGTTTCCATGCAAGAAAAACCTGAAGCACTATGTTGGGAAAATTCTAAACATGAGTAATGATAACGATGGAGTAATTTATGATTTAGCTTTTCTTCGTCACATGTACCAGATGAAGGAATTGCCAGTAAGGAAGACATTGTAATGCACTGATCCATTTAAAATAATTAAGAATATTTGAGTGGTAATACAATAAAGTGTGAAAGTGTTCAAAGTAAATTTAATGTAATGATTGTTTTTGTTTTGCACGGCATGTGCGCGTTTTCAGTAATACTAATAAATCTGCAATATGTCATGTTCAAAGACGAATCAGGCAATATATTTTACAACACTGGAATATTTTATGGACATGTAGTTTTAAAGGATCTGTTACGCGAGAAATATTTTTTCCGGAAGTTTATCGACTATTATGTAAAGCATTAGTGCCGAACTTTACTTTAACTCAAATTTTAACTGGTCGTAGAAAATTCAAATCGTATTTAGAACGCTTTAAACTTAATGTTACAGATGGCTAGTTATGCTTTTTTGGATCAGTTCAGACAGTGCATCATCTATATTTGAGTGTCCAGTGTTTGAAATTGTAAGATTTTTTTTGCAATGTCACCTGAATGGTTGTAACCTGGAATTTTCTAAACCACTGTATAATGTACTCAAGAGACAATGTTGTTATGTGCAATTTCTCTCATTCATTAACAATTTTTTTTTGCAAAGTAAATTAATAAGAACATCGCTTTGTTGTGATTTTAAACTATAACCCTAATATACCTATGGTAAAATAGGGTTCCTGTATTGTTTTTGGATAAATAAATAAATAAAAATTATAAATAATATTTATGCCGATTGGCAAAAGCATTTGAAAATGGAACATTTTCAACCTGTTTCCAGTCATTCGACCGGTCGATGAATGAAGTCCCCATCTAGAGGCGAGGGTAGGAATTGTGCCGGCTGCTGTAGTCTGTCGCAGTCCTCTGGAGCAATGATTAATGACTGAAAGATGAAATGAAATTATATTGAAGAGTGTCACTGGAGTGAAAAATGACAACGAAAACTGGAGTACCGGGAGAAAAAACTCTCCTCCCTTCACTTTGTCCAGCAAGAATCTCACATGGAGTGAGCATAATTTGAACCACGGAACCCAGCGTTAAGAGGCTGGCACACTGCAGCCTGAGCCACAGAGGCTACGAGCAAAAGCATTAATCACTACAAAACCTACTGAGGTATTTGGTTTTAAATGGCAGACTCAATATCTGTGGAGATCTCTAAGATATTGCGTTTGGTTACAACATATCCCGCTACTACAGCAAACAGTGAGTGAGCCATGAATACATTCAAGAGGATTTACACTTATTATTGAGACTCAATGAAGAATCCCCTTTTGTGTGATAAAAGCATTTTAGCTGTAGAAAAGAAATACTTTTTAGGAGAACTGTCCTCTGAAGCCGCCTCTTTTGGGAAGGTAATGGACACGTTCGCTGCAAAGACGAATCGATGGATGGATTTTGTTATTGTTATTTCTTGATTTCATTGTCAATATTTAAACTTACTTTGCAGGGGCAAAATTCGATAACAATGTGTGAGTATCCACCTTCACATTTTATTTCATGCACTAGGGTATTTAATATATACCGTTCCCTCTTTTATTTCACGGTACGCCACTATAAAAATAATATTTTCTTATTACAAATCGGGAATGTTTCTGCATTCATGTTTAAGTTTTCAAATTTTCTTGGTAGTGGCGTGAGAACTTTTAGACTCCGTTGCTTGAAAACCCTGGAGAATCAGATAGGAAAATAGATTTTTAAGTGTATGTGCGCCAACTCTTTAGTCGCGGTTTCCTGATACGGGCTCAGGGATGAGGTGAGATGAACTTGTATGGTGTTTTTCACAGGTGGATGGGCTCAGTTGAGGAGCTAATAAAGATGAAGTGAATGATAATGAATGAAGTTGGATAAAGGTAAGAAGGTGGAAGGTATCAACTGACTTTGGCCAATTAATAGGGACTGTCCTGGCTTTTTCCAGGAAGTGAAAAGGGAAACCACAAAAAATCATTCTCAGGACAGCGAACGATGGGTTTTCATTCCACTCGTCTCCTGAATGCGGAGCTTGGCAATCAATCAATCAATCAATCAATCAATACTGATCTGCATTTAGGGCAGTCGCCCAGGTGGCAGATTCCCTATCTGTTGCTTTCCTAGCCTTTTCCTAAATGATTCCAAAGAAATTGGAAATTTTTTGAACATCTCCCTTGGTAAGTTATTCCAATCCCTAACTCCCCTTCCTATAAATGAATATTTGCCCCAGTTTGTCCTCTTGAATTCCAACTTTATCTTCATATTGTGATCTTTCCTACTTTTATAAATGCCATTCAAACTTATTTGTCTACTAATGTCATTCCACGCCATTTCTCCGCTGACAGCTCGGAACATACCACTTAGTCGAGCAGCTCTTCTTCTTTCTCTCAATTCTTCCCAACCCAAACATTGCAACATTTTTGTAACGCTACTCTTTTGTCGGAAATCCCCCAGAACAAATCGAGCTGCCTTTCTTTGGATTTTTTCCAGTTCTTGAATCAGGTAATCCTGGCTCCATAGCTGAAGCGCGTTA
Organism: Anabrus simplex; assembly: GCF_040414725.1. Classification (NCBI taxonomy): domain Eukaryota; kingdom Metazoa; phylum Arthropoda; class Insecta; order Orthoptera; family Tettigoniidae; genus Anabrus; species Anabrus simplex. Next base: position 91,025,290 of record NC_090269.1, on the reverse strand, counting down.
ACACACTCGGTTAAAGATTTATGTATGACCAACCATTGTCCATTTGTCTGTGGGGTCGGGTATGAAGTGAGACGAATCTTCATAGCAATTTCCTGGTTCCAGCACATACACTAATCATTTTGAACAGCACGAAGGCGTCTGGTCGAAGTTTGGCATCTACATCATACCGACAAATCACAATCAACAGCGTCGTATGTCCTCACTTTACATGATCACTGTTGAGAGGTTTGGAATTGAATTCAGGTTTTTGGCACGCAATCTAGTGATTAAAATTTTTATACCTTCACCTTCCTTCCCTGCCAGCCAACATTCTGATAGTGAACATTTCTTCCACCAACGGGACTCGAACTGTCTAACCATAGTTGCAGACCATATATACTTGACGCCTTAACGATTATAACCAACAGGCCGGCTGGTTAAAGAATTTTAAGTTATATTTGTAATTTATTTGTGTAGCCAGTCACAAGAATCTGATTACAATGCAAATTCTTACCGCTGGTTAATTTACTGGAGTAAGAATGAGATTCTTTTTATCACTCGCTTTGTAGTATTAATAGTGCTTGGCTTGAGTTTTTGTGGTGATATGAAGTAGTAAGAATTGAAGTGTTAAGTTGTAAACTTTTTTGTACTTTCTTATAATCTGTTACTGTTTAAAAGCAATCTCCCAACTAACTTCAGGTAAAAACGTGATACTGATTCATAATAAAGTAATCAATCCTAAACATTTCCTCATTAATTATTTTCCTAAACAGTTGGAAAATATCATAAATATTGGAGATGTTACCGAATGTGTTAATGGAGGAGGAAGGGTTAATGCTGTGTTGCAAATTGACCAGCCTGCATGTTGCAGCAAATATTCCAAGATAAGTTTATATTAAACTATGGAGAAGATACTTGATGTAATTTAAACAAGCAAGACATTTTGGATGGTGTGAAATATAATTTATCATGCAAGCCTTAGGCACACAACTCAAAATATGAATTAAGGTTGATACGATTCGTAAGTTTCAAATGAACTTGGCAGGACAGTTTTCTTGGTTGACGTACGAAGATAACATACATCGTATATTGTCGTTTATGTGTGCTGTTTGACAGAAGAAAAGAGGAAATGAGAGACCAAACTCTAGGCCTTTACAACAAAATCATTATGTCTTTATACAAATGAAGTACGTGTACAATAACTATTCGTCTTATCATTATCATAAAATACACTGTAGTGAATGCTTTCAAGGAAACTGTGGAATGCAAATGTGATAGTTTATCAATGCAAGTTAACACTCATAAAAGAAAATCACATTTTAAAAAAATAGGGAAACATGTTTTATAACGTTTGGTATGTGAACATTAATTTGGTAGATGGGGTCCCAATGGTCGTACACCATACCTTGAGAATTTAGCTACTCAGGGTGTGTCAAATCGAAATTATACTCCATCTGTAGGCGTAGCCGTGCATTAACTGTCAGGTGACCCCTCAAAACAAAGTGAATAGGGGTCCGTTGACCTTCGATGTTAGGCCCCTTAAAACAACAAGCATCATCATAAAAGTGAATAGCGGTGCGTCCGTGTATCGTTGTGAAGTACATAGACCACTGCGGTCATCTGAGCACGTTGTACGTAAACCAGCATATCCCATGAGACATCTTAACGACGTTCAAGTTGCAAGGGCCGTCACGTTGATCCAGGAATGGTGGAATTTTTGTCGTGTTGCTGTGGATCTCAATGTCTCTCCGTCAGTTATTCAACGCTTGTAGAATCACTAGAATGAGGCAGGCCAGCTCACAAGGAGGATTGGACAAGGTCGTGGACGCATGACAACCCCACAGGATGACCGATATCTGACCATCTGTGCGTTGCGGCGTCGTTCAACAACTGCCAGAGAACTTAAACAAGACCTCACGAGGGTCACTGGAGTCACGGTGTCTGACCAGGCAGTAAGGAAGTGTCCTTACGACCCAGACATCCTGTTCGAGTGCCCCGTTTAATGCAGCAACATCGCGCGGCTCGCCTTCTTTTTGCCCGTATCCACGTAAACTGGCATCTTCAACAATGGAGGCCTGTGTTGTTCACAGACAAGTGCAGATTTCCCATGACAAACCGTGAGGGACGTCAGCGTGTATCGAGACGCCGTGGTGAGAAGTACATGCCAAATGTTGTCCAGGAGGGCGACCGATTCTGACAAGGTTCTGTGTTGCTGCGAGGTGGCATCTGTATTGATGGCCGTACGGATCTTGTCATCGTCCGTGGTAATCTTACCGCTGCGGGGTACATCGAGCAGATACTGCTCCAGTATGTGTTGGTTGCTGCATACGGTGTTGACTCTGAATTCGTACTAATGCACGACAATGCTAGGCACATGGAACGCGCATCAGTCTTACGAGAACTGTACATTCAAAAGATGGAATGGCCAGCAGTGAGTCCCGGCCTAAATCCCATCGAGCATGTGTGGGATAGGCTTGACAAAAGTGTTCGTAGGCGTCCTGTTCCACCACAGAATCTCCAAGACCTCGAACAGGTTCTCATTGAAGAATGAGACCCGATACCGCAACGTGACATCCATCGACTTATGCGGTGCATGCCACGTAGGTGCCAAGCTGTGATAAATGCTTGTGGCAGACATACTCCATACTGAAGCACTCCAACTGTGATAAAAATCCACCCTGGATTACTGTTATCAATTTGTTTTCGCCCCTATTTGGGCATTTCCGTTTGTGTTCTGAAAATGAACTCGAATCCATCGATGTTCTTTTGTATACTTCAACGCTAAATAATAAAAGTTTTGTTAGTAATATACTGGGTGTGAGGTATTGTTTTGTGGAGCATGGCATACGTTCAAAAACATGTTCTAACTTATTTGAACTGTATAGTTGTAAAAAACAGGTTGTGTCTTATTCCTTTAATAAAAGAGATACTATTGTATGGTCATCAGAATATTCCTCTGAGAGAGCCTAAAGGTAATAGAATAATATGTTTGTTTCAGGTTTGGAAGGTAAAATGGAGGGCAATTTCTGTGCATTTCTTACATTTTGAGTAGATGCTGGTGATAAATTTCAGAAAGAACACCTGGAAAATGTCCCCAGAAATGCAACCCTAATTAGCTAGACAAGACAGAATGACAGAATGATTTACTTGAATGTTGTCGAGATGGCATAATATCCTCAGAAAAATTACGTTAAATCTTTTTGTCACAGCTTTATCTGAAGGGACAACTGATATTATTATTCGTGAACAACTTACATTGTGCATTAGATACTTCGATGTACTTTACAGAGGAGGAGATTTATTAATATTACCGTAATAATCTAACAGGATAAGGATTAGCAGACAATATTGTGACTAAGCTGCACATCATTGTCTAGTCAGTTCAAGACACAAGGGGCCAGGAATGTTACAGTGGAACAAATATATATACACTACCGGTCAAAAGTTTTCGATCTCGTATCACAACTATGGATTTGTGGTTAAAGTAGTGTTGTAGTTTTAAATAATGTATCATAGCCCTGTTCTGATAATAAAACAAGCATAAACACGTAAAGACGGAACGACTCTGTTGTGTATTTGACCGGTTCTCCGCATGGAGGGTCGCTGATGAGTAACCACAACAACACTGACGTGTCTTTACCAAAGACGTGTCCACTCGAATAGGCCTCATTTCTTCAGCTGTTTTATGTGTATCAAGCAGTTCACATTAGTTTTCAGTACACTGTGTGCAGCTAGCAGTTTTTTGTATCTGTTCAGGTGCATACCGTCCAAATGGGACGGAAGCAGGAGATTGGAACTGAAAAACGTGCATTGTAGCTCTGCACCACGAAGAATATTCTAGTAGGACAATAGCAACAAAATTTGGCGTAGCCCAATCTACTGTGGTGTATACATTGCAGCGGTTCAAGCAAACCGGTGCCAGTTCAAGTGTTTCGCGATCTGGAAGACCCCGTGTAACATCATACAGGGAAGACCAGTTCATATGTGTACAGAGTAAACGTCAGAGGAATCGTACGGCACCTGAAATTCGCGAGGAAGTCAATAATATGCGAGCTGCTCCAATCTCTGTTTCAACAGTTCAACGCCGTCTTCGTGAACGAGGTTTAAAGGGGTGCATAGCGGCCAAAAAACCTTTATTACGGACACAAAATAAGGTGAAAAGAATGCAATGGGCACAGCAACATAAAAACTGGAGCGTGCAGCAATGGTCCAAGGTGTTATTCACGGGTGAATCGAAGTTTGAAGTATTTGGGAGCCATCGTCGTATGTTTGTTCGTCGACTTCGTGGAGAATGTATGAAGAGTCAGCGTGTAACACCTACGGTGAAGCATGGTAGAGGGTCGGTTATGGTGTGGGGATGTTTTGCGGGCGATAAAGTCGGTGATCTAGTGCGAATTAATGGAACAATAAAGAAGGAAGGATATCACAGGCTACTGATCAACAATACAGGTCCATCTGGCAAGAGGCTTATTGGTCGTGGGTTTGTTCTCCAGCAGGACAATGATCCCAAACATTCTTCCAAATTGTGTAGAGGGTATGTCAATAGAAAAGAGAAATGTGGGGAACTGAAAAATATGATTTGGCCAAGTCAGTTACCAGACTTAAATCCCATTGAACTGTTATGGGATGAACTTGACAGGGAGGTCCGAAAACTGAGGTCAACTAATGTTGAACATCTATGGAATAATTTACAGAGCTGTTGGACTGCAATATCTACACAAACACTACAAAATCTTTTTCCAGAATGCCAATAGCTTGTGCAGATGTTCGGAGGGCAAAGGGTGGATACTTTGAAGAGGCTAAAATATAAACCATATTGTATTATACTTAATGATGGAGAGAGAAAATGTATATTTTGTTGGTCTATTTAGTTTTTACGATGTGTTGTACATTGAAATAAAGTATCTAGTTTTGTGCATATGTGATCGAAAACTTATGACCGGTAGTGTATATCAAGAAGACAAAATGGGTACAGACGCAAATCCACAGATTGCACTATAAAACTATACAAACATTTCTGGAAATGAATGAATTTGGAACAAGTTTTCAGTTTTGTTGGAGTTATCAAAATGAACTACATTATTTGAAGAAAAGAAAAATCTTCCATGAAAGCGAATTCAAAATACTTACGTCACTTTATATACTGTGTGGTTGGAAAGGCACGACAGTGTATTGGTTTTCAAATAATAATCACCAGCAGCCGCTGAATTCTTTAAACAATCTGTTGATAAGAGACAGCGTTTACTTTGGCTAACAGAATGCATCAATTTTTTTGTATTGTGGCATTGGAAGTACAGTAGTTGTAGAGATCTTTTCTATCGCATTTGCAGTCTCTTGTCAATTACAATATCCTTCCTTTAACTTGCTTAATTCGTATGAAATGGCTTAATATGTAATTGGTACACTGGCAGTACGTAGCACTTGATTCAAACGTGCACGAATTATTCCAAAGTAGAAATTCAAAGAAATATTTTCAGCCCTTTACGCAAGAAGCATTTCATTAAGTGAGGAAGTGGGTATTCATGTGCAACTTATATTTTCAGATTCACAGATTCAGTCTCCCGTGCAAATGTCCTAGGACCCATTATCATGCTACACAAAGTATGCCATTTCTCGATTACGTAGTGTCAGAGTTGACTGAACACTTCACAGAACAGCATCGGTAAATACTCGCTTTACAGTGTCTCATACTAACTTAGGGTTAAAACAAAGCTTCTGATTCTGAAAACCCTATGGCTACCATGAAGTGTGAGGGGGACTTGTTGGATCCAACGGATGGTCTGAGGTGTGAAGTAATTACATGGAAAACATACTAGAACAATAAACCAGACAGCTACAAATAAGGGGTTGTAGTAAGGATGTAAGGGAGAGAGCATATTTGTCTCTGGTGAGACCCCAACTAGAGTATGGTTCCAGTGTATGGGACCCTCTCCAGGATTACTTGATTCAGAAACTGAAAAAATCCAAAGAAAAGCAGCTCGATTTGTTCTGGGTGATTTTCCGACAAAAGAGTAGCTTTACAAAAATGTTGCAAAGTTTGGGCTGGGAAGACTTGGGGGAAAGGAGACGAGCTGCTCGACTAGATGGTATGTTCCGAGCTGTCAGTGGAGAGATGGCAGGGGAGGACATCAATAGACGAATAAGTTTGAGTGGTGTCTTTAAAAGTAGGAAGGATCACAATATGAAGATAAAGTTGGAATTCAAGAGGACAAATTGGGGCAAATATTCGTTTATAGGAAGGGAAGTTAGTGATTGGAATAACTTACCAAGGGAGATGTTCAAAAAATTTCCAATTTCTTTTCAATCATTTAAGACATTGTTTACAATAAAAACCGTATGCAAAAATTAAATACACGCATGTGCGGGCGATTATGTCTTATGTTCTTATATCAAACCCAGACAGTAGACAAAGAGCAACAGTGTGCACGGTGAAAGAACGTTCACTGCACTTGGAGAAGGACCTGAAACAATCGTCTACTTTAATCCACCGTTCGAACTTGGTCTTCAGCCACATAGTCTTGGACTAGCGTCGTTTGAAAGCTACACTACAGTCTATAATGTGCAAGATGGTGGAAACAAGTTCTATTACGACGCGTAGATAAGGCAGATGGAAGTGGACTATGCACATCTCAACTAAACAACCATGGTCTAGCTTTTCTCTTTTCTGAAGCGCGATATGAAGTAAGTAATGTGGAAATAGATAGATCGAAGAGTGCAATGAAACTCTACCCTTCTTATAGTGATGAAGAAAGTAATCTTTTACGGATAGCAGGATGGTGTCCGAAAGCTAATAACAATTGGATGATTAATCAGGACGGTACTTTTTCTGGTATGTTACCATTAAGACATATTCTCGTCTTTGCAGATGATTTTAGACATATTATAATCAGCGTAAAACAAGAGCTAACTCTGATCGGTGATCGAAGTGATTACAATTCTCTTAAAGCAGCAGAAACACCAGTAGACACAAAAATTACACTTCATCGTATATTGTAGAGGATACCACATGTAACTTTATCTTATCGGGAAAAACTTCGATTGCTCAAGATTGTAGTAGATTACCTATACGTTTTCGAAGTAGGGAGCTGCATGAATATCCTGTGTAACCACCTACAAACAAGCATAGCTGGGCTGTTAAAACGTGACGTTTAACTGAAAAGCCATTGTGTATTTGTGGATTTCAAACCCATCGTACATTCAACCATGTAAAGGATAACTTACAGTCTGATCACTGCAAATTAAGAAATATTGGACTATATCTCAGCGGAATTATGTATCCCTACGAAAACATAAACATTAATTTTGAGAAAGATAAATTTGGGTTGCTCTATGGCATGTTTTTTAAATTCTAATCATCGTATTATCAGAAAGAATATCGTCCGCTATTTTCACCTGAATAACTTAAAAATAAAGCACCGATTGTAGTTATAGCCTACTCTTATCATGAAGAATCCCCTGTCGATATTCGTTTAGAATTTGAAACATCTGAAAATATTTCTGCTAACACAACAGTCCATTGTCTTATTATTCATATGAGTGATGTTACTTACCACCCGCTAACGAATATTTTTACAAGACTATAAATAATGATAGCCGTTTATCAGGAAAATTAGTGCGTTCTCCTGCATCGTACACTATGGAATAGAAAGAAGAAAAAGTCTACAAAGTGTCAGGCAATCCTTTTGATAACAAACAATATTGTGAATGTGCATGCTGTTCACCTACCAGCGAAACTAATACGCTACATCTTATTTACTTCACACAAGTATAAGTGAGGATATTAAGATGTTCTATAAACTTGAAACCTTATATCAGATGCCAAAACATCTGTTTCAGTGTTTATCGCCAGGATTTTTATCTACATGCGCTGCTTCTTTCCTAGATGCTTTTTGGAACATCCTACCTTTCCACAGTAAGATGCAAATCTATATAACTTCATGCAGACGCTGTCGACGTCATTACAAATGTCGAAGTGAAAACCGCATCGAATGCGATGGACCTAATCCGAAGATTGTAAACTGTACATAGTGTATGGATGAAGTTTTCCCCTTCTTTTCAGTACCTGATAATGATTCAAAAAGGAACTAAACACATGGATGAGATTAAGGTAGGAACTGATAATGATTCAGAAAGGAACTAAACACATGGATGAGATTAAGGTAGGAACTGCATCATCTTCTTTGCGATGCATAACATGCGTTGTGTAATATATTTTGAAAACTTAATTTCATAAACAATAAATGTTTTGTTTAATTTAAATTTTGTAAGGGTCATTACAATTTTGGAAGCATGCTACCTCTTCACAATAAGATGTTAAGGAGTACAGCAACCTTGTCGGCAGCATAACCAAGACTGGTGTATAACCGGTAGTAGTTTGTTAATTTTGTAAGTAATTACACAATAAATATTTCATTAAATACAAAATGCATTCCCTTTGCCTCCTTACACCCATCAAAATATTCACACTTATACCATCTACAAATGCATGAATTTACTAGAGAGTAACCTTGATAACGAACAAGTCCAAACATGCATAGCCATGTCGGCATAATCGCTGCATGTTAAAACGGAATGACCTTAGTATCGCACGTGCTCAGTCCCGTTGGAGACGGAGACGCTGTTGTTGGTTATTTGTCCGTCGGATAGAGACGTAAAGCCTTGTGCAGACCTCTCGATGCTATTCGACAGGAGAAGGCTATGTGCCACTACCGGAATGGAATGAATGAAGCCCCCTTCTAGCGGTGAGGATGGAATTGTGCCGGCTGCCGAAGCCTGTCGCACTCCTCTCAGGCAATGATTAATGAATGATATGATATTGGAGAGTGTTGCTGGAATGAAAGATGACCGGAAAAACCGGAGTACCCGGAGAAAAACCACTCCCGCCTCCGCTTTGTCCAACACAAATCTCACATGGAGTGACCGGGATTTGAACCGCGGAGCCCAGCCGTGAGAGGCCGGCTCGCTGCCGCCTGAGCCACGGAGGCTGGCCGCCCGAAATATATTCTTCTAATTAAAGACATATTAAGGAACTCTGACTAAGCCCATTTCATTAACAATCTTACTATAAAATAACGAACTTCCACATAATTTTAAAGAACTCCAAAAAAAACCAACCCACCGCAAACTTCAGGCCACTAAATGAGAGGGCCCGTTTGTACCCCTCCTGCCACCCCAACCATTTAAAATTAATTTCACTTTTCACTTTTCTTGTACATACGGGGCAACCAAACTTGCTAGCTTGTGAACACTCACAACTCTCGCTATTGGTATGCAGAACATCCTGATGGTGTTTATGAAGTCCCTCATTATGGTACGAAAATTGATGTGCGGTCTGCTGTTAGTGCAAGACGAATAATTGGGACTATTTTTTTCGAGACGACGGTAAATGCAGAGAGGTACCAAGATGATATTTGGACGCCGTTCTTCCATCAGTTAATGGAAGAAGAAAAATCGCGTGCATACTTTCACCAAGATTCAGCCCCTACTCATACAGCAGATTCCCTTCTTACAATCTCGGAAATGTTTGCAGACAGAGCGATCAGCGCTGGTCTATTTTTCCCTCGTTCTCCAGATGTAACAATATTTATTTTTACTTGTGAGGTAAAATGAAAGAAAAAGTGTATCGAACAAATCCTCACACACTCCAGGAACTGAAAGAAAACTTTACGAATGAAATCAGAATTTACTCGCGTCAGCCAGACTGTGATTACTAGATACAATGCCTGTATAACCCAGGAAGGACGGCACTTCCAGCATCTTTTAAAAGGTAAGATTTCATACAAGATAGTCAAAGAAAAAGTCACCTCCGTACAAGCCATGAAGGCCCTTGGAGGAGTGGAAGGTAAAGGCTTCCACCATTGTTAACCTCGGCACGTGATGGGGTAGAGTGGTTAGCACTACGCCCGACCGCCTTTGCCCCCAGGAATTAACCTGGTACTCATTTTTGGTGTAGGCTGAGTGAACCTCAGGGCAATATGGACCTCCGGAAGTGGAAATCTCGTTTCTTAAGTTTTACGACTTCCTGCCGGGGATTCAAACCCACGTCCTTCCGGGCGAACCGAGCACGCCTTTATCGCCTCGGCCAGGCAGCCCCTCATACAAGATAGTATACAAGCTTAAAGCAGGGCGGCCGCGCTCGACGTAAGTTCGGCTGAGGCAGCAGCCGTAGCGCAGAGTACAAACATGGTGCGTTTGGTGTTGGTTTTTTTTCGGTGGCTTTACGTCGCACCGACACAGATAGGTCTTATGGCGACGATGGGAGAGGAAAAGCCTAGGAGTTGGAAGAAAGCGGCCGTGGCCTTAATTAAGGTATACCCCCAGCATTTGCATGGTGTTAAAATGGGAAACCACGGAAAACCATCTTCAAGGCTGGTGACAGTGGGATTCGAACCCACTATCTCCCGGATGCAAGCTAACAGCCGCTCGCCCCTAACCGCACGGCCAACTCGCCTGGTCGGTGTGGGTTTATAAGAGGCACAATGCATGTACCGTATGGATACCGAACTTTATAGGAATGATGTTCAGACTGTGCGCTACAGGATTTGCGTTGTTAGTACTGTTAGTGTTATGACTTGCCGTTAGGCGCCGATACTGTTACGGTGACGTAGGGTTAAAGAGAATACACGGAAATTTCACTGGATAATTACGGTACTTAACAGCTTTTGGATTATTGACGATTGTTGCTACATGCACATGGTAGTTGTGTAAATAAATACAAAATCAGCTGATTACTTTATTCCGATAATTTGTAGTCTTAGCTCCCTGCATACGTTGTACTGTCCACCTTCGTTTATTCATCGAGTAAAAGTTAATAATAAAATTCCTATTGTAACTGTAAAAGTTTGTTTCGATGGCTAGCTGAACACAAGACTCGGCCCAGGGATGGCCGGTCCTTATCTGAATTGTTACAGAGGAGAGGGAAGTAAGATAAGTATAAAGGAACACTAACTTTTTAAAAGTTTATTCATGAAATGAAGTCAGAATTTAACATAACCTCAGCACAGCAGTTACAATGAGTACTTCTCCTTGGGGTTGAACTGGTCCTGATACATAGCGGGGTCGCAATGTTTGCTCATGGTGCCACCATCTTCCGAGCCGGTCTCAAATATCTTGAAGATCTCGAATATCTCGGAGGTCTGGATGGTCTAGGAGCCCTCGTAGTCTTAGTTGTAACGTGGCACTGGGGTATGAAATGGATTCAAAGTAATTGGTCTGCACAAATGAGATTGTAGTTAGTAGCGATCTTTAACAAGTCACAAGCTGCACTCAATTGTCTTCACAGTGGGATTTCACTGATTAGTTGGTAGAACACAGTCATTGCTGATGCATTAAATTGAACTCAAAATTGAACTTGTGATGTATTAATCACGTAAAAGAAAGGTCACCTTCGTAAAGTTAAGTATGAGATTATTGTTCGAATAACGATGTAGAAAACAAGGTATTACTTTTAATACTTCACACAACATCAAATGAAAAGAACAGGTTCCGTGAATTTAGTCCCGTTCACTATCGAAAATGGCAAAAGAAAACACTGTCCTTCCTGGAACCGTCCTGGGTTCGACACAAGTCTTATCGGGATATTTATGGAATGTTAAATGCACTAGATCGTTTAAATACTGTATTGAGTTTATGCTCACTTAGTAATCTGGACACTTGTAAAAGAGAATCAAAGTTCGACGATACTGTTAAATATGATTAGTTATAGGCCTGCTGCCATTTCTTGATGGATACAGTACTTTTGTATCCATCTTTTGACACAGGACAGAGTAAAGTGTAGCTTCCACTGAAGTCCCAGTTTCATCCAAGGCTGTGACCATATGGAAGCTGCTGGGGTATGGGTGGTGCTGAGTAATGACATTCAGAGCATGATTAGTGCATGAGTGTTATGAAAGGTGTTGCTCATAGGGTCAGTCGTGCTGTAATAGCACTTTCTGACCCAGTGAGGAAAGCAATGGCAAACTACCTCACTCCTCGTCTTGCCTAGTACGCCTCATTTTGGTGCTGCCATTGGTTTTTGGGGTTTCCTTATAACCGCATAACCTTTGGTGGTGCTATTTGAGGATCCAACAAGCCTCTGGGCTGATGACCTAACAGACAGACATGATTAGTTATATCAGTCATTCGTAACATAGACGTACAGTTTGAAAAATGTTCCAACACCTTTGGTAGAACAACTATGCACTGTGATGCTTCACTACCGTAAATTCAATAACCTGAACAGTCTGAAAATATTGAATTATATTCCACTATTAGCACAGTTTATCATTTGTCAAGACAAATAGAAAATCATGGACAGTTTGACATATCACTGACGATCACGTTTCAACACTTTCAGTATTCAATGTAAAGTTAATCACTTTCATTCAAATACTAACATCAAATTATATTAACGTAATATCGTATTAGTAAAAAATGCAAGATTCCGTCACACCGTTCTCGTAAATGATAACACTCTTCAACTGTTCACATTTCATCTAAGACGCAGTTTTTGTCACCACACACACACAACACTGAAAATATTCAAAGTCTTGCAGTGCGTCGTAATACGTGGACTTAAACTTTCGCAGAGAGTCGAACTGACGACTTACATTGTAACCGCAGAATACCCAACAGCCGGCCGTCCGATCTCAGCTGTGGTACGAGGTGAACTGGCTTGACAAGCGAAATGCCTGCCTATTTATTCCGTATCCCCTAGAAATTGTAATGGCTAAAATCTTCCGTAATTTTCGACAGATGTCCTTGAAACTTGGGAATCATGATTATAAAAAATTAGGCTACACGGTGATGTAGTTCATTTCTTCATATCTTGATTCATTTAGAATAAATTAATGATGGAAAAGAATAGAACATTCCGTCGTCTGACGTAATACAACCTTGACCAAGTTCTCCAGTTGTGACGTCTCACTTCCCCGCTGCTCACAGCTGGCATGCCCACAGGGGAAGCGTGCTCGGCGGGTAACATAACTCCACATACATCGGGGACTTTAACTTAGAACCGTGTTACGGGTATACTATATTCCAATAATATTGCAGTTCAAGCCCCCGGCCTAGTTGCGACAGAAATTATTGTAGACAACCTCTTATTTTTCAGCATTTAAGGACACCTTTTTTCTCCGTCCCGCGTAGTAGGGAAAACAATAGTAATCCACCAGCGATAAAAATTAATATAACCACATTTGAGCTGAGAATTGTAGTGCAGATACAGTATATTTAGATAGTACAGTATTTTGCCTGCTATATTCGTACCGAGCTCGATAACTGTAGTCGCTTAAGTGCGGCCAGTATCCAGTAATCGGGAGATAGTGGGTTCGAGCCCCACTGTCGGCAGTCCTGAAGATGGTTTCCGTGGTTTCCCATTTTCACATCAGGCAAATGCTGGGGCTGTACCTTAATTAAGGCCACGGCCGCTTCCTTAAAATTCCTAGGCCTTTCCTATCCCATCGTCGCCATAAGATATATCTGTGTCGGTGCGACGTAAAGCAAATAGCAAAAAAACTATATTCCTGTGTATCTATTAGAGCATAGTACTAATAATAACCTGTCTAAGCGTTTATCTTTGTTGGAAATCTTTGACTACAGTAGTTCTTGCAAATTTCAAACTTGCAATTTTCATTTCTGTACGTGCTTAGTAGTGAAAATACGGCACCGGTACTGTAATTAGGATACGTCTGAGCGAAGTTTAAAATTATTGTAGTGTACTGTACAGTGGTATACGAGTAATATCCTATTAGAATTTAGCGTGCTTATTTTATTATTGTAAAATATTTTTGTAGTACCTGTATAGTAGAGGTATCCATAGAAACTTGTACTAAAATTCTGATGTTGTAATTAGGATAGGCTTAATTGCAGTATAGAATTGTGTAATTCTTGTGTATTCCTTTCGGTATTCAGTAATTAACAACAATTTTTATCAAGTTAGGGTGTTATAGGATAAAAATAGATTACGACTAAGTAGTATTGTAGTGTAGTCTTATATTGATTACCTTATTGTCGTGTGATCTTTGAGTACTATCCCAGATAACATATCCCTCCGTTCGTATACTTTTTTGCAAATAAGTTATTTTATTTTTCATTTTCTTTTGATTTTTTCGTAAAGAATGGCTAAGGAGTGCAAGTGTAGGAAATGTGGGTGTGGTGACTCATTGAGGGTTATGAGGGAGGAGTTGGAGAGTTTGAGGGAGATAATTAGGATTCTCAACGAAGACAGGAAGGAAGATAGGACTCCCTCAAACAATGTACAGATTACAGTAGGTGTTCAAGAGGGAGGGAAAGGAAAGGCGGGAACTGTAGAAGACAGTGGTCTAATGTTCTAAGGGGAAGGAGATTGCAGGCTAAGGGTTCTACTCAGGATCAGAATTCACGGCAGGTGTCTAAGCGAAATCGGTACGAGTCACTCCAGGTAGAACAACAGAGGGAAGATGAGGAACGGGGAACTGTTGTTGAGATGTGTGGAAGTAGGAGGAAGGGAAAAGGTAGCAAAGGGAAATGTACAGTAGGGGATAGAAAAAGATAGGTGGAACAGGGTCATGGGAAGGAGGAAAGAGAGGAGGAAGTTACTTCTGCAGCTATCAGGAAAGATAGGACTGACCAGGAGGGGAGGAGTTCAAATGAGGTTGTAGGGTTGAGGCTCTGGTCATGGGGGATTCCATCGTTAGACATGTGGGGAAAGTGTTTGGAGAAAAGGGAACCAGGGTAGAGTGTTATCCAGGAAATTAGGTTGAGGCAGATGTTGAGGAAAGTAGAAGAGAGGGAGGAGGGGAAGTAGAAGGTGGTAGTGTATCACGTTGGTACCAACAACGAAAGACAAGCTGATATAAGTACCAACATAGTTGGAGATGTGTGGGATCTGGTAAATGCAGCACGGGTGGAGTTTAAGGAAGCGGAGATTGTTATCAGTGGAATACTGTGTAGGAGGGATACTGACTGGAGGGTGATTGGGGATTTAAATGACTTTATGGAGTGGGCCTGTGGGAAACTGGGAGTGAAATTTCTAGATCCTAATGGGTGGGTAGAAGATAGGGATCTGCGCTCAGATGGCCTTCACTTAAACCGCAGTGGTACGTATAAGTTAGGAAATTTGTTTGGAAGGGTAATAGGGAGGTACATTCAGGGAAACGGGCTGGCCTAGGGAGCGGTAATAAGGGAAGAGGGAACTGGAAATAGGGATGACATAAAAAATGTTAGTGTTGAACTACAGAAGTATTGTAAAGAACGGAATAGAATGAAGTAATTTAATAGATATATATTTACCAGATACTGTAATAGGAGTTGGATCATGGCTAAGGAATGATATAATGGATGCCGAAATTTTCTCACGGAACTGGAGTGTGTATCGCAGAGATAGGATAGGCATGGTAGGAGTGGAAGTATTAATTCTGATGGAAGAAGAACTTGTAAGCTGCGAAAAAGTTAAAGATAAAAAACATGAAATTCTAGGTGTAAGGCTCATTTCTAAAGATAATAGGTAACTTGATATCTTTGGAGTGTACAGATAGGAAAGGGTAGCGCTTAAATGGATTCAGCTATGTGGGAAACGACATGGAAAGGAATATGTTGTAGTGGGAGATCTGAATTTACCATATGTCAATTGGGAAGGAAATGCGAACGACAGGAAGCATGACCAACAAAAGGCAAATAAGTTAATATGGGAAGGACAGCTGTTTCAGAAAGTGATGGAACCAACTAGAGGGAAAAATATCCTCGATGTGGTGGTGGTAAAACCAGATGAGCCCTATAGAGAAACCGAAGTAATAGATGGCATTAGTGATCATGAAGCTGTTTTGTCGTAGTCTAAAAAATGTGATAAAAAGGAAGGCCTTAAAAGTGGAACTATTAGGCAGTACCATATGGCTGATAAAGCAGGCATGAGGCAGCTTCTAAAAAGTAACTATGATCGCTGGAAAACGGTAAATAAAAATGTAAAGAGACTGTGGGTTGGGTTTAAAGCAATTAATTGTTGAGGAATGTGAAAACAGCTTTGTACCTTTAAAGGTGGTAAGGAATGGTAAAGACCCACCTTGTTATAATAGAGAAATAACGAGACTAAGAAGGAGATGCAGACTGGGAAGAAATAGAGTTAGAAATGGCTGTGGAAGTAAGGAGAAATTGAAGGAACTTACTAGGAAATTGAATCTAGCAAAGAAGGCAGCTAAGGACAACATGATGGCAAGCATAATTGGTAGTCATACAAATTTTAGTGGAAAATGGAAGGTATGTATAGGTATTTTAAGGCAGAAACAGGTTCCAAGAAGGACATTCCAGGAATAATTAATGAACAAGGGGAATGTGTTTGTGAAGATCTTCAAAATCCAGAAGTATTCTACTATTTGCTTTACGTCGCACCGACACAGATATGCCTTACGGCGACGATGGGATATGAAAGGCCTAGCAATTGGAAGGAAGCGGCCGTGGCCTTAATTAAGGTACAGCCCCAGCATTTGCCTGATGTGAAAATGGGAGACCACGGAAAACCATCTTCAGGGCTGCCGACATTGGGGCTCGAACCCACTATCTCCCGATTACTGGATACTGGCCGCACTTAAGCCACTGCAGCTATCGAGCTCGGTGCATAAGTATTCAGTCAGCAGTATGTAAAAATTGTTGTTTACAAGGATAATGTCCAGATAGAGGAGGAGACTAATGCTAAAGAAGTGTTAAAATTTACATATGATAAAAATGACATTTACAATAAGATACAAAAGTTGAAAACTAGAAAAGCGGCTGGAATTGATAAGATTTCGGGGCATATACTAAAGACAATGGGTTGGGTTATAGTACCACGTCTGAAGTACTTATTTGACAATTGTTTCGTCGAAGGAGCTAAACCAAATAAATGGAGAGTTGCTATAGTAGCCCCTGTATATAAAGGAAAGGGTGATAGACATAAAACTGAAAATTACAGGCCAGTAAGTTTGACATGCGTTGTATTTAAACTTTGGGAAGGCATTCTTTCTGATTATATTAGACATGTTTGTGATACTAATAACTGGTTCGATAGAAGGCAGTTCGATTTTAGGAAAGGTTATTCCACTGAAGCTTAACTTGTAGGATTCCAGCAAGATATAGCAGATACCTTGAACTCAGGAGGTCATATGGACTGTATCGCGATTGAAGTGTCTCTAACATTTGATAGGGTGGCCATGGGAGACTACTGGCAAAAATGAGTGCAATTGGACTAGACAAAAGAGTGACTGAATGGGTTGCTATATTTCTAGAAAATAGATCTCAGAGAACAAGAGTAGACGAAGCTTTATCTGACCCTGTAATAATTAAGAGGGGAATTCCTCAAGGCAGTATTATTGGACCTTTATGTTTTCTTATACATATATGAATGATATGAGTAAACAATTGGAATCAGAAGTGAGTTTTTTTGCGGATGATGTTATTCTGTATAGAGTAATAAATAAATTACAAGATTGTGAGCAACTGCAACGTGACCTCGATAATGTTGTGAGATGGACAGCAGACAATGGTATGATGATAAACGGGGTTAAAAGTCAAGTTGTGAGTTTTACAAATAGGAAAAGTCCTCTCAGTTTTAATTACTGTGTTGATGGGGTGATAGTTCCTTTTGGGGATCATTGTAAGTATCTAGGTGCTAATATAATGAAGATCTTCATTGGGGTAATCACATAAATGGGATTGTAAATAAAAGGTACAGATCTCTGCACGTGGTTATGAGGGTGTTTAGGGGCTGTAGTAAGCATGTAAAGGAGAGGGCATATAAATCTCTGGTAAGACCCAAACTAGAGTATGGTTCCAGTGTAAGAGACCCTCACCAGGATTACCTGATTCAAGAACTGGAAAAGTCCAAGGAAAAGCAGCTCGATTTGTTCTGGGTGATTTCCAACAAAAGAGTAGCGTTACAAAAATGTTGCAAAGTTTAGGCTGGGAAGAACTGGGAGAAAGAAAACGAACTGCTCGACTAAGTGGTATGTTCCGAGCTGTCAGCGGAGAGATGGCGTGGAAATACATTAGTAGACGAATAAGTTTTAGTGGCGTCTTTAAAAGTAGGAAAGGTCACAATATGAAGATAAAGTTGGAATTCAAGAGGACAAACTGGAGCAAATATCCATTTATAGGAAGGGGAGTTAGTGATTGGAATAACTTACCAAGGGAGATGTCAATAAATTTCCAATTTCTTTGAAATCGTTTAAGTAAAGGCTAGGAAAAGAACAGATAGAGAATCTGCCACCTGGGCGACTGCCCTAAATGCAGATCAGTATTGATAGATAGATAGATAGATAGATAGATAGATAGATAGATAGATAGATAGATTGATTGATTGATTGATTGCATGATTGATTGATTGATTGATTGATTGATTGATTGATTGATTGATTGATTGATTGATTGATTGATTGATTGATTGATTGATTGATTGAAACACAGGCATCAGTTTGCATTACACTTGCAGACAGTCAACATGTGTCATAATGTTACTGTGATCTGCTTCGCCAACATGTGATTCCTGCTCCTCACTTTCATCTATCCTATCCGACCTCTCTTGGTTAACTCTACTTCTTTTCCGACCCCGATGGTATAACGTATGGAGGCCTAGGGAGTTTTTCATTTTCATGCTCTTCGTGGCCCTT
This sequence comes from Anabrus simplex, assembly GCF_040414725.1. Classification (NCBI taxonomy): domain Eukaryota; kingdom Metazoa; phylum Arthropoda; class Insecta; order Orthoptera; family Tettigoniidae; genus Anabrus; species Anabrus simplex. The sequence goes on along the minus strand of NC_090269.1, from coordinate 91,006,718 downwards.
GTCTTTCTTTAGCCGATACCTTCATTTTAGAAGTGTCGGACCCCTTCCATTTCTCTCTCTGATTAGTGTTATATATAGCTGTACTTGCTCTTAAAACAATTATCACCACCACCACCATCTACGGGAGAGAAGTGCTTTGAACTCAATTGTTTTCGTGCACGTTGGAGCTCCACCTCAAACCGCTCGTGAGGTCACATCGGTTACTCCGTAACACGTCTGGAGAAGACCGGATCATTGGCCGATTGCTCCAAACTGCGTGGCCACTAACAACACCAGATTTGAACTCGTGTCATTTCTGGCTATGGGGTTACCTGAAGGACAGCGTTTATCAACAGGACACTAACACACTTTGGAGGATGAAGATGAGCATAGGGAGGGAGGTATCCAACATCCCACCTGAGATGTTTCGGGCAGCAGTAGAGCAACCTCTAGTGCGGTTCCAGGCTGTCGTGGATGCAGATGGTCTTCGCATTGAGCAAGGTTTGTAACGTGGAACATAAACATGGTACGCAATTAACAAATGTTACCCTCTCATGTGGAAATTAAAATGTGTTTCTTTCAATTGTTTATTCGTTATTTCTCTTCCACATATCCTTATAAATGTTTCCACAAAGTTTCATTGTCCTATGATCACTCGTTTTTCATGACGGTCCTCTCCAATAGCGAAAGTGTAATTATAACCACCCTGCACGCTTACTAGACTAGACGGTAGGGGTCACGCGCAGGCTGGCTTTGGCTGATGACGTCATCTGGTCTCCACTGCCGGGCTTGCAGTGAACGTGACCCATTGTAATTGTGCGTTTCTGTTAATGATTTGCTTGTTTTTATTTAACCACTTGCTTAATATTTTTCAATTTTGTCAAATATAATTGGCAGTTATGTGTAGATAATAATGTTGTAATTGTTTTCAGAACATTACTAGTAATATAATAACACTGTGCTTAACTTAACGAACTATTCCAATAGCTTTCTCAGTATTAAATTATCTTTCGCCTCGCAAATAAAGTATTTACGGTTCGGTTTTCGTATTTTCTATCCATCCAGTGATTTTAGAACGATTTTATACATAGATTTATTTCTAAAACTAGTGGTTACTAAAATTAAAGAAACATGACCAATCGCACGGGATGCTTTTCACCGTTCTTTTATCATCTCGTTATTAGCTGCACTAAGACGGTCCTGAAGATCCTTATTTTGCTGTTTCAAGTCACAATTTTCTAGTCTAATTCACTCCAATTCTGCAGTCACTTCAGCAATTTTCTCATTACAGAAACACTGATGTTTACTTTTGTCATCTAATTCCTTCCTCAATATTGCATTATTAATATTTTCTGCTTCAATGGGCGCCTGCGATTGTAAAATTTGCCGTATCTCCTTACGATGATTTCGCTTTTGTTCCCTTATTTCACGATCTTTACAGGACTGACTCGCTAAATCGTAACAGTGGCAAATTTAAATGTGGTCAGGCCTTAAATCACGTCTAATTGGAAGGTTAAACAACTCACCCTTCAAGTCCCTTATGTAGTCCGAGTTGTCGAAGTGTACAGAGCACACACGAGCATTCTCAATAGTAAACGAGTCAGCCCGTTTACAGGCATTAATCCACTTTAATTTAATGTCATTGTTCTTTGGAAAACGATGACATTTAATGTCTAAAGCCTTCTGGTGTCTATTGTGGTTAGAGCAACCGGCGACAGCACAACACACCATGGCACAGCACAGCACAGAAACATTAAACTCTTACACTGTTGACAAGGTAAACACCATCACCAGACTAATGGTGTTCTGCTTCGTTTAGCGAACATGGGGACCGTGTGACGTCAGGAGGCGTGGCTTGCTACTGCGCACCCAACTGATGACCCCTACCGTGTAGTCTAGTAACCGTGCCACGCTGCATATCCTTGTCACTGTGCAACTCGTGTTTATACATAAATAATTAATTTACTTTGAAACGTAAATAAATATGCACATAATGATTTGCTGGATTCCCCGAATAAGCTGGTAGATAACACTACCAAATGAGACGAAACTTATCTGTGATATATTTTGTGGCACTCTTCGACCATATATACCTTCACAGTACCGCCCAGCGATTTTGGAGTCAGTACACAGCTGTCTCATCCGGGCATTAAAGGCACAGCAAACCTACTACGAGAAATATACATATGGCTATCACTGAAGAAAGGCGCTAAGTATTGGGCATCAACATGTATTCCCTGCCAGAGATGTGAAGTTTGGAAGCATACCAACAGTGCAATTGGACAGTACACACAAGAAAATTTCAAATTTAGTCACATCATTTTCCATGTAGTTGGACCATTACCACCTTACCCGGGATATCGATATCTCCTCATGATAATTGACCGTTTCGCAAGATGGCCAGAGGCTGTTCCATTGGTAGACATCACAGCGGAAAATATCTCCTATGCAATATTATCTACATGGATATCTCGTTTCCGCATTCGAGAGATCATCATCACCTGGCGTGGGAGGCAATTTGAATGCCAGCTTTTCAAGAGTCTGACCACTACTCAAGGTATTACCCACATCAAGGCTACATCGTATCATCCAGCAGCAAACGGCAAAATCGAAAGATGGCAACGTCAACTGAAGTCGGTTTTGAAAACTCAGATCTCAGATGTCTGGCTCCTCAAGCTACCATTAGTCTTAATGGGTCTCCGCTCTTACATCATGCCAGAGGTCAACAGCACACCAGCATAAATGACGTATGGGTCAACCATTAAACTACCTGCAGATTTCTTCAATTAACAAAAACTAATCACCGATGTTCCATCCTTTGCTTTTGAACTAAAAGAATAGATGAGAACAATTAAATCATTTCTAACTGAATATCATAACAAACATAACATTTTTTATTCGTCCAGCTCGCTTCTTCTTCTTCTTCTTCTTCTTCTTCTTTATCTCTTTACCCTCCGGGGTTGGTTTTTCCCTCGGACTCAGCAAGGGATCCTCTGCACCTCTGCCGCCTCAAGGGCGGTGTCCTGGAGCTTCAGACTATGGGTCGGGGGATACAACTGGGGAAGATGTCCAGTACCTCGCCCAGGCGGTCTCACCGGCTATGCTGAACAGGGGCTTTGCAGGGGGATGGGAAGTTTGGAAGGGACAGACAAGGAGGAGGGAAGGAGGCGGCCGTGGCCTTAAGTTAAGTATCATCCCGGCATTTGCCTAGAGGAGAAGTGGAAAACCACGGAAAACCACTTCCAGGATGGCTGAGGTGGGAATCGAACCCACCTCTACTCATTTGACCTCCCGAGGCTGAGTGGACCCCGTTCCAGCCCTCGTACCACTTTTCAAATTTCGTGGCAGAGCCGGAAATCGAACCCGGGCCTCCGGGGATGGCAGCTAATCACACTAACCACTACACAGAGGCAGACTTAAAATGTCTATTTCTCGTATAAATTTTACTTTCTCGCCCAGCGTGTAACTTTTCCCCTTTCTATTTCCCATGGCCGACTGACAGCAACGTACAATTTCTACTTATAGAACCGCAGTTTTTATTATCCAGTATGACAAATGTCAGATGTCGGCATCATTTTAACATGTTTCGTTTAAATAATCTGCCGTACTTACAGTTAAAACGGAAGCTTGTTCTATGTCCCGAGCTCGTTATTCGCGTGGTCACTTCCCACGACCTTTACATCCTCATCCCACAGCACAAAACCCCTCAGATATCAGCAGCTAAAGCTTCTTTTTTTTGTTGTTTCTTCAATTTGCTTTACGACGCGCCGACACAGATAGGTCTTATAGTAGGGTCGCCAAGTGTCTGGTATTATTCAGGATAAAAATGAAATGGCGCAGTGCCGGGTTGTGTCCGAGGACTTCGGCTCGCCAGGTGCAGGTCTCTTGATTTGACGGCCGTAGGCGACCTGCACATACACCCAGTCCCCGTGCCAGAGGAAGTAACCAATTATGGTTAAATTTCCCGACCCTGCCGGGAATCGAACCCGGGACCCCTGTGACCAAAGGCCAGCACGCTAACCATTTAGCCATGGAGCTGGACATTATTCAGGATTTCCCGTATTTATAACTACGAATGAAGGCTTGGAGACCTGAATTGCGCGCTCTGAGCAAGTGAGGCGAAGAGTTCTCGTGCCTTCTATCTCTCCACGAGGAATCTGCTGAACACATACTTTTCGAATGTGAGGCGCTGGGTATAATCAGACTCTCCACTCTAGGGACTACCAGGTGAAGACAGAGAAAACATCTAAGAAGACCCAATAAGAACAACCTGCAGCTTTGTGAAGGAAGCAGGTATATCTAGGTGGGAATGAAGGAAAAACGATCTTAGAGGTTCGACGCTAATTAGGAACTAATATTTAGAGGCCCCATGAAGAAAAGGAGAAGAAGAAAATCTCCTCAGGACCCAGTTCTTTTCCGATCCACATTTTAGTCCCTCTCAGGTCGTTTGCATTTTCCAAAACTCTGCGCGCATTTAGATTCGATACCATACACACTTTTACAGGTCTCCTTCCCGTATTTTTTTCCTATTCTAAAGGCTTTGTCAGTATCGCTCTCCCTACAGTCTACCTTAACTTTCTCTCTGATCGACAATGTCACTTTATCATCTCATTAAAATTCTGTCTATTGGAATCTAGTATATTTCTGTTTCTATCCTCCCTACCGGGCGAGTTGGCCGTGCGGTTAGGGGCACGCAGTTGTGAGCTTGCATCCGGGAGATAGTGGGTTCGAACCTCACTGTCGGCAGCCCTGAAGATGGTTTTCCGTGCTTTTCCATTTTCACACCAGGCAAATGATGGGGCTGTGCCGTAATTAAGGCTACGGCTGCTTCCGTGCCATTCCTAGGCCTTTCCTATCCCATCGTTGCCATAAGACCTCCTATCTGTGTAGGTGCAACGTAAAGCAAATAGAAAAAAAAGAAGAATAAAAGCTAGCATCCCTAACACGTGATAGCTCTTTTATTTCAAGTCTCATGACCCTTTCCTTTAAGTCCAGCACTCGATTCTTAATTTCCTCCAGGTTGGATTTATTTTGATTCAGGCTCACTTTTATATCGCTTAACTCTGCTTGTATGTTACTCTTCAAGTCCTTGAGCTCCCTGCTCCGGTCAAATAACATTTCCCCGGTCTTATCCGCTTAACACGCCTCTTTCATTACCTCCTTTAGCGTTTCAATGTCCTCCCAAGACAGTTCAGGGCCGGGGTTCATTTAAACACCTCTATGGCAAACTACCTCACTCCTCACCTTGCCTAGTACGCCTCATTTTGGTGCTGCCATTGGTTTTTGGGGGTTTCCTTATAACCACATAACCTTTGGTGGTGCTATTTGAGGATCCAACCAGCCTATGGGCTGATGACCTAACAGACAACAATCACTAGCAGAGTCATAACCACCACTGCCGTCAACATCACTTGCGTTATATTAAGGGGACTATCGACATCTTGCATGTATTTGATTTTTATCCTGCAATGTCACCTCCAGTCATTCGACCGAGTCAGGAATGGAATGCACCTGTATTGTTCAATAGATACTCTCATTCTTGTGTTTCACACGCACACACTATTGACTCGCTATCAGCACTTCACATCCGTATATCTTGCTGCTTGAACTGTAGCGATTTTCCGTGTTTGAAGGTCTGAATACGTTACAGAAAATGAGATGCCCTCCCCCTCCCCCCTCCCCTCTCCCCCTATATTTTGATTTGATTTCTTCTTTCTTTCTTTCTTTCTTTCTTTCTTTCTTTCTTTCTTTCTTTCTTTCTTTCTTTCTTTCTTAATCTGTTTAATCTCCAGGATTGGTTTTTCCCTCTGACTTGGCGAGGGATCCCACCTCGACCACCTCAAGGGCAGTGTTCTGGAGCGCGAGACTTTGGGTCTAGGGATACAACTGGGGAGAAAGACCAGTACCTCGCCCAGGCGGCCTCAGCTGCTATGCTTAACAGGGGTCTTGTGGGGGGATGGGAAGATATGAAGGGATAGACAAGATAGACAAGGAAGAGGGAAGGAAGCGGCCGTGGCCTTAAGTTAGGTACAATCCCGGAATTTGCCTGGAAGAGAAGTGGAAAACCACGGAAAACCACTTCCAGGATGGCTAAGGTGGGAATCGAAACCCCCTCTACTCAGTTGACCTCCCGAGGCTGACTGGACCCCGTTTCAGCCCTCGTACCACTTTTCAAATTTCGTGGCAAGCCGGGAATCGACCCCTGGACTCCTGGGGTGGCAGCTAAACACGCTAACCACTACACCACAGAGGCGGACTTACAGTTATGTTAATATGTTAAGAAAAAACTAGATGCTTTACATTTAAAACATATTACATTTTCTGGTTTTGAAAAAAAAACATTAATTCTTTGAAATTTACTGAAATTTGTCTAGCTTTTAATTTGGATGCCGGCCCCGCGGTGTAGGGGTAACCTGCCTGCCTACCTATTATCCGGAGACCCCGGGTTCGATTCCCGGCCAGGTCAGGGATTTTACTTGGATCTGAGAACTAGTTCGAGGTCCACTCAGCCTACGTGAATTGAGGAGCTATATGACGAGAAGCCAAGAATAACGGCCGAGATGTTTCGTCGTGCTGACCTCATGACACCTCGTAATCTGCAGGCCTTCGAGCTGAGCAGCGGTCGCTTTGTAGGCCATGGCCCCTCGTGGCTGCTGTGCCATGGGTGGTTTTAATATTAGGATACCTTTTGTGAATAATTTTCTTCCCATAACATTGAATTACGTGATGCTGTACTGATACCGATAGTGATCAGAGTTGTAATGTGAGCTCAAAACGGGTGAATTTTTTCTCTAACGTTAATTTAGACGCTGTTTCAAATACACGAATGTCGATATCTTATGTTCTAAGTATACCTGGTTCAAATGGGTATGTTGAAAGAGTTTTTTTCAATTCCTAAAAACAATTGAAAAACTCAGAAATCATTCAAGTCTCACTTAATTTGTATCATAGTTGTCAGAAATTTCAATTCAGCATTAATATTGATGAAATGCTAAAAGTGAAGAAAAATACAGGTTTTAAACTTCGCATGTAGCAAATGAAAGCAAAGTACTGTAATAAGGTTTGTGCCTGCAATGTAACTATATTACAGTCAATTATATCTCACAATCAGGGTTTTCTTGAGCAAATGTCGTCTGCGGTACACATCAGCCTGTATTCCACGAACAGGTATCTGGCTCGTAATCTTTCTCTTTTAGGTAAAAGCCGGGTGGTTATTTCCGACGTCCTTCGTTGGACTACCGCACAGCATGCTTCTGATATCTGCAGCAAAATTCCCACCGCCAACAAAGTCGTATCACATTCCTAACTAGCCTGTATTTTGATCAATGGAAATGCTTACGTCGGCGACATTTTAAAAACTTTGTTACGTACAAATAAACTGTATTCAACGCAAATGAATATATATTACATCAAATGATATGTATATGAGGTTTAACATGTTTTTTGACTTAAATATACCGAGCTCGATAGCTGCAGTCGCTTAAGTGCGGCCAGTATCCAGTATTCGGGACATAGTAGGTTCGAACCCCACTGTCGGCAGCCCTGAAAATGGTTTTCCGTGGTTTCCCATTTTCACACCAGGCAAATGCTGGGGCTGTACCTTAATTAAGGCCACGGCCGCTTCCTTCCCACTCCTATCCCTTCCCTGTCCCATCGTCGCCACAAGACCTATCTGTGTCGGTGCGACGTAAAGCAAAAAAAAAAAAAAGACTTAAATATGGTTGGGGGTCGTCCGAAAATTTGTGTAACGTGACGCGACAATATGTGTGACGGAAGCGTAACCATAGCAACCGTGCAGGCAGTGATGTATATAAGGTATGGATGGATCGTCAGACAATGTTACCTAGCAACCGTGTAGGCTATGTCTTACGGCTGGTTGCCATCTGAAATTACCAGCCGTTGATGACCATGACCGGGAGACATATTTATAATCATTTGATTTTCGCAAAGGCAGGTGATACCGTGGATGTTTCGATACCGTTATATTAGTAGCTAGTAGATCTTGTCCGACTCCTTGGTCTACCATTTAGATGGCCCCGGATTCGATCCCCGGCCGGGTCGAGGATTTTAATCGCGTCTGATTAATTCTTCTGGCTGGGGGGACTCGGTATTTGTGTTAGTACCAACACTCTCCTCTTTATATTCACGCAACAAACCACACTACCAAATACGTAAAAATGATAACATCCCTCCATATTGGATCGGCGCGTAAAACAGGGCCAACTCCATATGTGCTACATTGTTCGCACCCGCAATCCCACAGGTCTGGGAAAAGCGGTAGAAGAAGTAGCTAGTATATGGTAAGAACTGACAATTTCAGAAATCTTATCAGATGAATGTAAAAGCGTGCTGTTACGCCTTCATGATGGGTATTCAGCCCGAAGGCTGTTTTTTTTTTTACGTCGCACCGACACAGATAGGTCTTATGGCGACTATGGGACAGGGAAGGGCTAGGAGTGGGAAGGAAGCGGCCGTGGCCTTAATTAAGGTACAGCCCAGCATTTGCCTGGTGTGAAAATGGGAAACCACGGAAAACCATTTTCAGGGCTGCCGACAGTGGGGTTCGAACCTACTATCTCCCGAATACTGGATACCGGCCGCACTTAAGCGACTGCAGCTATCGAGCTCGGTAAGGCTGGTTTGATCCTCGACAGCTCCGCCAACATATGTCATAGATGGTGTAGGCATCACTGAAGAGGAATACCAGGGAAATGATGAATGATGCACTTTCCCGTCGCTTTCCTCACCGAGCCAGAAGTTGCTACTCGCCGGGCTGAGTGGCTCAGACGGTTGAGGCGCTGGCCTTCTGACCCCAACTTGGCAGGTTCAATCCTGGCTCAGTCCGGTAGTATTTGAAGGTGCTCAAATACGGCAGCCTTGAGTCGGTAGATTTACTAAAAGAACTCCCGCGGGACTAAATTCCGACACGTCGGCGTCTCCGAAAATCGGTAAATCAGTAAATGGGACGTAAAGCAAATAACATTATTGTACCGGGCGGTACAGCTCCGCGCCGCTAATTCAAACATTGCTCCAGTTGAATCTCCTCTACTGGAGGAAGCCTGAACTTTAACAACCATGTTAATCCTAAGTTTCTCAGAAGATGTCGCTATTGTAAATTTTGGAGAGTTCTGAACTGTGTCTTTTTCGATTTATTTTTGTTTTCTCTGTAGTGAGAAGTGCGAACATTCTCTTCTAGATGGCATTACTGAAGAACTACAATTGTGCACCCTGGTGCGAAGTGAAGGAACTGTTTTTTGAGAAAATTTTGTGTTCATAAGTTTGTTCTTTGTTAAATTTATTTCAGTCATTTCTTGGGTTGGCAGTATAACCCTTCTCTTTCCGCTTGTTTTGAATTTAGCCAATCCCGAATTTCTCTAATTAATTTTTGACCAATAATGTGTGTCTTCTCCGATATGGATATGTTGCTTGATCCTAGCCAATAAAATTGAGGGGGGTGTGGGTTCTCATTCATGAAACGTCTCGAATCTTCCACGAGGGTATATAAACGGCTGATTTTCTGGTCTCCTGGCCACTTCAGTAACATCTTTCCTTGAGTGATTATGTAGCAGGGGGCGGGAGGCGCCTCTTTCTTCGGGCAGCAGTTCATCCATAAGGTAATGGCCTTTTAATAACTTCTTTTCTTGCTAGCTCAGCAGTTTAACCCTCGGGGCAGGTTCTAAACTTTTATCATGTAACTTTCCTTTAAAATGTAAAAGATACTTGATATAAATTCTGTCTCTTTAACCACGAATTGCGATAGAGAGTGCCTAACCCTCTCGAGCTCCCACTCCTATTGTTTTGAGGTGACTTTGTTTTCTCAACCGTTTCTTCCTTTCTTAATGTAATAAAGTCTTCTTATACAAGTCACCTCTTTAGTATGGGATTAGCCCTTGTGTAAGCGGCCTAGTGCCAAGTAGGTTTTAATAAAGTATATTAGGAGTGCAGTTTCGCCTCCACTCAAGTTGGTATTTTGGGGCCATGTAATTGTCCCGTTTCTTTATTAAATAGGCCTCAGTAGGTTGGGTATTTTCACCCCTGTTTTATGTGCCTGGAGGACAGCTTGAAGGTGGAGTTTGGTGTGGCCTTTGATGGGCTGGAACTTTGAGAGCGGGTTGCTCTTTCTGAAGGTTGATTTTCGGTGTGCCTCGAGGAGGCTTTAGTGGGTAATTGGGAGCAAGTGCTCCTGGGCATGATTGGGGTTTTCTGCCCCTTTGTCGAACCTTGTATTTGGGTAAAGTTGGGCTAATTGCTCAATAATTGTGTGTCTGGGTCTCGAAGCCCAAATCCTGTAACAACTGTAATTGTACATTCTTGATTTGTTGCTAGGCTACTGAGTACCTGTTATATTTGTTATTTCTTGATCTTAAAAAGAAAATATAACCTTGTTAAATTTTAAATTAACTTTAATTTCGTATATTGAGACCTATTCATCCCAGCACCTTCTTTCACCTCTGCCGATCCACCTAACTCCGTAACAATTATTATTATTATTATTATTATTATTATTATTATTATTATTATTATTATTATTATTATTATTATTAAGTTGCTACTGTATTAGGCCCTACACATTAGCCTGTAAAGCCCATTGAAATGCACGCACCAACCGTTCATATGAGTGACATTTTCACACCATTCATAACAGAGACTGGCTGCACCAGGAATGGCATTACTAACATCACTCATACCGCAGTCACTTTCGTGTTGTCAAAGCCAAGGATGAGATTCAGACAGGTCAATGTTCTAGCCCATACCAGAATATAAAGTGCACTAATACTCCCTAGAAACACCATAATATACCCAGTGATGGGAAGAGTACAAAGAATAAAAGGTATGGCTATTTGCGAATGATGATCGAGTAGAAAATGAGTTGTATGACTGTGCGCGACTGCAGGGGGACATAAAAAATGTCGTGAGATGGACAGGAGATAATGGTATGAGTGTAAATGGGATGAAAAGTCAAGTTGTAGGTTTCACCAAGACGAAAATTCCTCTCTGTTTTAATTATTGTGTTGATGTGGGTAATCACCTTAAAGAAGTTGTTAAAAAAGGTTACAGGTCTCCACATACTTACGAGAGTATTTAGGGATTGTAGTAACGACGTAAAGGAGAAGGCGCGTAAGTCTCTGGAAAAACCACAGTTATAGTATGGCTCCATTGTATGGGACTATACCAGGATTACTTGATTCAAGAACTGGAAAAAATCCAAAGGAAAGCAGCTCGGTTTATTCTGGGTGATTTCTGACAGAAAGGTAACGTTACGAAAATGTTGCAAAGTTTGGGCTGGGAAGACTTGATAGAAAAGAGACGAGCAGCTCGACTAAGTGGTATGTTCCGAGCTGTCAGTGGAAAGATGGCGTGGAATGACATTAGTAGACGAATACGTTTGAGTGGTGTTTTTAAAAGTAGAAAATATCACAATATGAAGATAAAGTTGGAATTCAAGAGGACAAATTGGGGAAAATATTTGTTTATAGGATAATGAGTTAGGGATTGGAATAATTTACACCAAGAGAGATGTTCAATACATTTCCATATTCTTTGTCGTTATTTAAGAAAAGACTAGGTAAAGAACAGATAGGGAATCTGTCACCTGGGTGACGGCCCTAAATGCAAATTAGTGGTGATTGATTGATTGATTGATTGATTGATTGATTGATTGATTGATTGATTGATCGATTGATTGATTGATTGATTGATTGATTGATTGATTGATTGATTGATTGATTGAACGCCAGTGTTAAGCAAATCAGCGACATTTTTTCAGCATGCGGCTGAGATGGTAACAACGTCCGCAAAGAAAAATATATTCCTTTTTTTTTAACATAATCACTAAGTGGCTATCATCACTAGGTGGTACTTGGTGACTTAGCACTTCAAATAATTTGTCATTTTTTTATAATCCTTGAAGAAACCAAACCCCAATGTGCAACAGGCCCGAAGGGCCTTCACCTAGCAAGAGACCGCTGCTCAGCCCGAAGGAGTGTAGATTACGAGGTGTCGTGTGGTCGACACGACGAATTCTCTCGGGCATTATTCTTGGCTTTCTACATAACTCCTCAATCACGTAAGCTGAGTGAACCTCGAACCAACCCTCAGATCTAGGTAAAAATCTCTAATCTCTGATCTGGCCGGGAATCGAATCCTGGGCCTTCGGATAAGAGGCAGGCACGCTACCCCTACACCGCGGGTCTGGCAATTACAGTATATCCTTCCATTTGCTGAAAAGACACTCTACTTGAACGAATGAATAAGAAAACCTACAGCATGTTTCCAGTCATTTGACCGGCTCAGGAATGGAATGAATGAAGCCCCCATCCAGTGCCGAAGCCTGTCGCACTCCTCTGGGGCGATGAATAATGCCAGATGAAATAAAGTGATATTGGAGAGTGTTGCTGGAATGGAAGATGGTAGAGAAACCCGGAGTAGCCGGAGAAAAACTTGTCCCGTGTCCAGCACAAATCTCACATGGAGTAACCGGGTTTTGAACCCCAAAACCCAAAGGTGAGAAGCCGGCGCACTGCCGCCTGCGCCACGAAAGCTCCCTACTTGAACGGATATCGGTGTTTAATTTTAAGAACGCTCGCCTCTGTGGTGTAGTGGTTACCGCGATTAGCTGCCACCCCCGGAGGCCTGGGTTCGATTCCCGGCTCTGCTACGAAATTTGAAAAGTGGTACGAGGGCTGGAACTGGGTCCACTCAGCCTCAGGAGGTCAACTGGGTAGAGGTGAGTTCAATTCCAACATCAGCCATCCTCGAAGTGGTTTTCCGTGATTCCCCACCTCTCCTCCAGGCAAATGCCGGGATGGTACCTAACTTAAGGCAACGGCCACTTCCTTCCCTCTTCCTTGTATATCCCTTCCAATCTTCCCATCCACCACCAAGGCCCCTGTTCAGCATAGCAGATGAGGCTGCCTGGGCGAGGTACTGGTCGTTCTTCCCAGTTCCATCCCTCCGAACCAAAGTCTCACGGTCCAGGACACTGCCCTTGAGGCGGTAGAGGTGAGATCCCTCGCTGAGTCCGAGGGGAAAATCAACCCTGTAGGGTCGTGCCTTATGTTCACTTTCTGTTGTTCTTGTAATAACCAAGCAGAATTTTTTAATGATATTTTTATTTTCCCTTCCCCCTTTATTTCAAGTGATTGTAAGTAAGTTATAAGTTTCAGACTCACGGATGACCTTGAACGCGCTCGAATTCATTAGTGAAAACATTCTAGAGCATTCCACCACGCATATACAATATATATTTCTAATCTATCAACTTAAAACAAAAATTTAGACATGAATTTTAAACGCTGATAATATTTAATAATAGTTAGTGATGGTGGGGAAATTCTCCCTCCAAACGAGAAATTTCATTTCCTACGCTGCAATACTAACTTAATCTAGTATAAAACAAAGATAAATTATATCGTAAAATCTCTTATTTCTGGTACTGCATATTTATATAGACTACACTTATTACTTAGAATTCATTAATTTATTTTTTGCACAGAGGTCGCCACTTGAAGGCGGCAAACCTACACTATTAGACACAGAAGCAGAACACTTGGGCAGAACGGTCTTAGCTCACGAGGAAACAGCGTGTGTGTTAACGTAACAATGCTCCTGATATCTCATCTTTCAAGTATGCACAATTCACATTGTTAATCATTGATAATAACGATAACAGACCTAGTTATTTTCGACGTGCTATATTCAGTCAATTATTACGGATTTATGGTGTTGACTGTAAAGCGATTTTCATTGCTTAGAGAATGTAAAGTATTATAAGCTGATAAATGAACAACATGAATTCATTTTTTTTTAATCATCAGCATCTAAAATTTTGTTTCTTAAGCCTCCTTTCTTTAGGAATTCATTGCACTTTACTGCTATTTTAAAGTGGGAGAAACTACACCATTTATCCAAATCTGAAACACATTAGGGAAGACATTATTTTTTAAGAGAGTCCATTTAACATACCGTATGTTCTATAATAAAATAAACATATCATTAAATTAACTATTACTCCAATGTGTGCTGAACACTGTGAATTAATTAATTATTGTTTACTTAAAATATTGTAATTCTACTACAAGAAAGCCTTCGCCCACGTTTTATTGAAAGCGGTAGAGTTATCCAAATAGCGCCATTAGACCTGTCGATAACAGGTGGCCGTGGATTGTCTAGATCAAATACACTGACTGACAGAGCAAATGCAACACCAAGAAGGAGTGGTCAGAACTTTATGCCAATTGCAGGGTAGACTGACGTCACTGAGGTATGCTCATGATGTGAAATGCGCCGCTGTGCTGCGCACGTAGCGAACGATAAATGGGACACGGCGTTGGCGAATGGCCCACTTCGTACCGTGATTTCTCAGCCGACAGTCATTGTAGAACGTGTTGTCGTGTGCCACAATACACGTGTATAGCTAAGAATGCCAGGCCGCCGTCAACGGAGGCTTTTCCAGCAGACAGACGACTTTACGAGGGGTATGGTGATCGGGCTGAGAAGGGCAGGTTGGTCGCTTCGTCAAATCGCAGCCGATACCCATAGGGATGTGTCCGCGGTGCAGCGCCTGTGGCGAAGAAGGTTGGCGCAGGGACATGTGGCACGTGCGAGGGGTCCAGGCGCAGCCCGAGTGACGTCAGCACGCGAGGATCGGCGCATCCGCCGCCAAGCGGTGGCAGCCCCGCACGCCACGTCAACCGCCATTCTTCAGCATGTGCAAGACACCCTGGCTGTTCCAATATCGACCAGAACAATTTCCCGTCGATTGGTTGAAGGAGGCCTGCACTCCCGGCGTGGCGTCCGCTCAGAAGACTACCATTGACTCCACAGCATAGACGTGCACGCCTGGCATGGTGCCGGGCTAGAGCGACTTGGATGAGGGAATGGCGGAAGGTCGTGTTCTCCGATGAGTCACGCTTCTGTTCTGTCAGTGATAGTCACCGCAGACGAGTGTGGCGTCGGCGTGGAGAAAGGTGAAATCCGGCAGTAACTGTGGAGCGCCCTACCGCTAGACAACGCGGCATCATGGTTTGGGGCGCTATTGCGTATGATTCCACGTCACCTCTAGTGCGTATTCAAGGCACGTTAAATGCCCACCGCTACGTGCAGCATGTGCTGCGGCCGGTGGCACTCCCGTACCTTCAGGGGCTGCCCAATGCTCTGTTTCAGCAGGATAATGCCCGCCCACACACTGCTCGCATCTCCCAACAGGCTCTACGAGGTGTACAGATGCTTCCGTGGCCAGCGTACTCTCCGGATCTCTCACCAATCGAACACGTGTGGGATCTCATTGGACGCCGTTTGCAAACTCTGCCCCAGCCTCGTACGGACGACCAACTGTGGCAAATGGTTGACAGAGAATGGAGAACCATCCCTCAGGACACCATCCGCACTCTTATTGACTCTGTACCTCGACGTGTTTCTGCGTGCATCGCCGCTCGCGGTGGTCCTACATCCTACTGAGTCGATGCCGTGCGCATTGTGTAACCTGCATATCGGTTTGAAATAAACATCAATTATTCGTCCGTGCAGTCTCTGTTTTTCCCCCAACTTTCATCCCTTTCGAACCACTCCTTCTTGGTGTTGCATTTGCTCTGTCAGTCAGTGTACATTTTCAATACCTTTCAAGAAGGTACATTTTAACTTCACATTCAGTTCTATATTGAATAAACGTATCATTCAGTTAATTATTACTTCTCTCGATGTGTCTGTCGTCAGTACTACAAATTCATTTTTTATTCTTTTTTTTTGAAAATATTCGAATCCTATCTATATGTACAAAATAAGAGTTTTGTCTGAACATTGCTCAGAATTTAAAAAGGATGGTATTTCTGTATCGGTCGTGTCCATAGTAACTAGGAAATACACTTTTTAATTTTCCGTTATTTCTGTCCGCCTGTCTATATGTATGCATGTATGTATCTACACGCATCACGAGAAAACGGCTGAAGAAAATTGAATGAAAATCGGTATGTAAAGTCCAGGAATAAGCCTCTACAATCTAGGCCATAAATAATTATATTCACATTATGAGAAATGGTAGGTTAGGGGAAGGCCTAAAATTTAATTCTCAAATATTTATCTTATTAGTGATTCTATCTCAATGAAAGTCGGTACGTAAAGTCCGGGAATAGGTCGCTACAATCTAGGCTAAAAATAATCTTATTCGCATTGATAGAAATGGTAGTTTAGGGGAAGGCCTAAAATATAATTCTCAAATGTTTGTTATTAGTGGTCCAATGTTAATGAAAATCAGTACGAAAAGTCGGGGAGTAAGTCGGTACAATCTAGGCCATAAATAATTGTATTCATGCCGAGCGAAATGGTAGTTTAGGGGAAGACCTAAAATTTAATTCTCAAATGTTTGTGTTATTAGAGGTCCTATTGACAAATACTACATAACTGAAGTTATATAGTATCAAATTATATAATTGCGTAGATTTCCGATCATTTAGGTCTTATACATTTTTACCGTACCGGCTATGATAAGAGATATTCATGAATATGAATTTTTGTTGCTAAGTCCATATCAGAGCCGAGTCACGAGAAAATGGGTAAAGAGAATTTATGAAAATCGGTATGTAAAGTCAGGAAATAAGGAACTACAGTCTACGCTATAAATAATTTTGTAAGACGCCCTAATATCAGAGAGTCGAAAGAAAACTAAATGTGAAGACCTACTGTACAATGCAGAAAGCTCATAACATTGATCAACATTAACATCACATTGACCATTGTTTGTTGTGATGTGCTTTGTGTCTCTCTTGCCACTCATCTCCGATAGATGGGATTACTGCTGTATACCTAGTATTTTTTAAAATTTGCTTTACGTCGCACCGACACAGATAGGTCTTGTGGCGACGATGGGATAGGTAAGGGCTAAGAGTGGGAAGGAAGCGGCCCTGGCCTTAATTACGGTACAGCAACAGCATTTGCCTGCTGTGAAAATAGGAGACCACGGGAAAACTATCTTCAGGACTGTCATCAGTGGGGTTCGAACCCACCACCTCCCGAATGCAAACTCACAGCTGCGCGCCCCTAACCGCACGGCCAACTCGCCCGGTCATACCAACTATAACAGCCTGCCTGAATATTGGCGGGAAGTAGCTGGGGAGTTAGATAACTTTCTTCTTTAGCATGCTATTCCCCTGGTTCATTAATTTTTTGATAATAATGGTACGTAACACACTGGTTCATCATAGCATTCGAGCTATTCAATCCCTACTCTCAGGCACTGATTGGAATGAACAGTGTGCATATTTAACGGAATAATGGCAGAGGAGTGTTCACGGCTGTCTGCGGCCTGGTCATTCCAGGACTGGAACTGTGGACTGTTAGTTCGGCACCGTAGTACTGTTCGTTAAAAGTGAGAAAATGTGCGGTTTTTCATTTGGTCGAGTATTTTATATGATAACATTTGCTTTCAATCGCTATATTCCTACTGATTTTTTTATATGGCCTAAATTGACTTCAGTTAGGAAAACCACAAAGACAGTCCTTGTGAGAATCCCGTAGCGAAGCACGGATATATCAGCTAGTTATGCTCTAAATGAAACCTCTCGCCCATGCCTTGTGAAGGTGGTTCGGTTGCCCTTGCCTCACCAATGACATTTTTTGCTCGTCAGTTTTGTACCATGCAGAAGCAGCGCGTGTTATCAATGCTCCTAAAATCTCTTTTTAGATATGAAAATTCAATTGCTACTTCAACTATTGTTCATTAGCGATTACAATAATTATCTCCATAGTTATTTTCGTTTAATAACCAATGTATTCTTGAGCTTGTTGAGATTTTGTTGCCATTCCGTTGTGATTTTCATTTCTGGCCACTGCAAAGCGTCCAAAAAATAATGAAAAAGTAAACTGCGCTTCGTCTTCAAAGCAATCGTTAATTGTATCATTTTGAAAATTCAATACAAACATTTCATTGCTCTACGATACTTTTAAATAATATTATGGCCTCGGCTACCGCATACAGCCATTTTAATTAATCATCAAAGTAGTGTAAACTCATTCTTGTTAAGTGGGGCCATTGATTGCATAGATCTGGTATGGTTTGTGTCTTTCCTATAATATTCATTTCTGCGCGGCAATCCTGTCTATGCGTTGGAAATGTGTTACATTTTGTGATAACTAGGGCCCGGATTTTAAAAAAAATGCGTATGCGCGTATGCAAATACATATTTTGAAGGTTAGTGCATATTTTGAACTTAAGTGCATATACAGATATATTTTTCTCTTATGTTGTGATCGATCATCCAAGATTTCTGAACGAAATGAAAAATCTAATGAAGTCTACATGTTGTACATCCACGCATCACGAGAAGTCTTTCCCGATCAAGGAAAGTGCTTTCAGTGTCGCAATACAAGCATGTAGACGGATAATGACCCTTTTCACAATAGCTATTTCCACCGGAACCTGTATTCACAAGATGGGGAACTTGGTTATCCGCAGTATCATTCTACCAGGAGAACTTTAATCAAGTAAAAGATGTAGTTAAAAGTATTGATGATAATCACACTGCGTGTGTTTGTGAAGCAAAGTGCGCATTTCAATTTGAAACTCTATATAAAGGTATGAGTTTCATCCATGTGCATTATTCATTACTTTAGATGGCGATTAAGGATGTAGAAACTCGCGGTGCACCCCTACATGAAGCCTTTCAGTTAATTAAAAACACCATTAGTTCTTTAAATTGTGTCCCTGGTGAAACTGGAGAAAAAGTTAAGAAAACTCAGTGCGGTGTTGGACTCAAACCCAGGACTGAAGGAGTTAAGCAATTACATAAGTGGAATCAGACAGTCTTTGCCAGAATAATTTTCCGAGCAGTCAAAGCCATGTGTACAAGTGTTACCCAGTTACGTCCGTCGACGTAGAACGATCGTTTTCAACATATAAATTAATTCTGTCCGACAACAGAAAGTCACTGACCCTGAAAACATTGAAAAACAGTTGATAACCTACTGACATACATCATTTTGCAGGTAATTAAACTGTTTATCAATTTAACACTGAGTTAAAATTAAATAATGCGTTTGTAAGTGTACTTTTTGTTTTTAGTGCATATTTTCAACATTTTTAGTGCATATGTGCATGCATATTTTTGGAGTTTTTAGTGCATATGAATCCGGCCCCTAGTGATAACCCAGTTTGAAGAAAATATCAGATGCGGCTTCATGGAATTCACTGCATGTACCGTAATTATGGCTACTTAATTATTATGGCGGTGATGTTCACTGTGCTGCATATGGAATATCATATTCTATACTTAGCGAAAATGAAAATCCACAGCCTGTTTCGTCATTCGACCGGGTCAGGAATGGAATGAATGAAGCCCCATCTAGCGGCGAGGATAGGAATAGTGCCGGCTGCCGAAGCCAGTTGCACTCCTCTGGGGCAATGATTGACTGACAGATGAAATGAAATGATTGTGGAGAGTGTTGCTGGAATGAAAGATGAAAGAGAAAATCGGAGTACCCGGAGAAAAACCTGTCCCGCCTCCGCTTTGTCCAGCACAAATCTCACATGGAGTGATCGGGATTAGAACCACGGAACCCACCGGCGAGAGGCCGACGCGCTGCTGTCTGAACCACTGCGGCTCCTATACTTCGGGATGGGTTGTTTAATTAATTGTCGGTAATTACATTTCAAGTGTAGATAATAAACAAATGAGCGTACGTTGGAATTGTTCTTGCTACATCGAACCTTTGCGCAGTCTATTTATATCCAATCGCGCAGAGTTATGTGATTTTGTGCGGACATTCGATTCATTTTACTGAATCGATTCATTTGATTCCGTTCACGTTACTGAATCGATACAGTGATCCGATTCACGGCACATTAGTCACCGCTCCTACTGCATCTGAGAGCGTGCACGGTACTAGTAACAGAGCGCTCTGGCGGAGTTGCGAGAATTAATACGGTGAGAGTGCGTTCCGCTGGAAGACCTGCTTCATAGTTATGGCAAAAAATATCGTTTAAATCTTGTCGTCAAGATAAATATGACGTAATTCTATGGAAGTTGTAATGCTGTACATATAAAAATACATTCAAACCTGATATTGTTGTCACAGGACGAAATGAAGAACAATATTGTAACTACCTCATATCTATGAATCTGTGAAAAGTCAAATTTCGCGAGTGAGATTTTCTGGTGAAATTGACTGTGCTTTTGACAAACTATTGACAGGCAGCATCTGGTAAGAAAATAAACAGGAATTCAGTTTGAATAAGTAGATAACACGTCATGTTGCTAAGCAAAGTTCTGATAAGAAAGATTTATACGAGTGGATTATGTGCAGGGGTTACAGTTCTACGTTCTTTATTATTGGTGGCAAGAAATTTGCTAGCACACAAGCTACGTAAACAATGTCGCTGATATACGGAAACAGATCTTGAGGAATATTTTTCAAGATTTTGAAAACGGTCACCTGTGTATTGTACCAGTAAAAGAGCCCGACTCTCAGATTAAATTTTAAAGTAGCATGAATATAGTTCTCAGGGCGAAAAACTGGATTAATTGTAGCTAGGGCTCGGTACAGGAGGTAGGGTCCTATCTACAGAAAAACTTTGACTCTGATTGCACAAGAATTTATTCAAATAATTTGCACATCACCTCTAAGTAGAAATGGATTGTGTTCCTCGTATTCCAATAGTATGGCTCGGGTTCTCCAGCTCACCAAGCCAAGCTGGTTGAAGCACGTTCCAGAAGACTCCAGGGATTCCAGGGACTCCAGATACTCCAGACAGAGGCAGCTGGACTGTCTGGATTGACGGCAAGTAGAGATGTCTCGAACTCTGAGGCCCGGGTTGAACCCCGATGATCCAGGCGATGTTGTAGGTAGTCATGTACAACCTCAGCCCAATGAGACTGAGAGGATTGATGTTCCCAAGGTCACTAGTAGCACTGAGTCCATGAAAACCTTGGATGATCAACTTATAAGCAGAGTTCTTGATAATTGTACATCAAGACTTCCAACACTCCTAAAACGATATGAGTGGTATTGATAATTTAGAGTTCATCACTAGGAAAATCCTCGTCCCTGAATAACTTTTGGCAACGAAAAATACAAGTCCCTTCTTGTGAAATTATAGTTAAACTCAAAGTTCATTACTGGCGAAGGTGCAAGTCTTTGCCTAAACTCGAATGAAAAACACAAGTCCATTCACTTGGAAGTTTGAATATACACTGACTGACAGAGCAAATGCAACACCAAGAAGGAGTGGTCAGAACTTTATGCCAATTGCAGGGTAGACTGACGTCACTGAGGTATGCTCATGGTGTGAAATGCGCCGCTGTGCTGCGCACGTAGCGAACGATAAATGGGACACGGCGTTGGCGAATGGCCCACTTCGTACCGTGATTTCTCAGCCGACAGTCATTGTAGAACGTGTTGTCGTGTGCCACAGGACACGTGTATAGCAAAGAATGCCAGGCCGCCGTCAACGGAGGCATTTCCAGCAGACAGACGACTTTACGAGGGGTATGGTGATCGGGCTGAGAAGGGCAGGTTGGTCGCTTCGTCAAATCGCAGCCGATACCCATAGGGATGTGTCCACGGTGCAGCGCCTGTGGCGAAGATGGTTGGCGCAGGGACATGTGGCACGTGCGAGGGGTCCAGGCGCAGCCCGAGTGACGTCAGCACGCGAGGATCGGCGCATCCGCCGCCAAGCGGTGGCAGCCCCGCACGCCACGTCAACCGCCATTCTTCAGCATGTGCAAGACACCCTGACTGTTCCAATATCGACCAGAACAATTTCCCGTCGATTGGTTGAAGGAGGCCTGCACTCCCGGCGTGGCGTCCGCTCAGAAGACTACCATTGACTCCACAGCATAGACGTGCACGCCTGGCATGGTGCCGGGCTAGAGCGACTTGGATGAGGGAATGGCGGAAGGTCGTGTTCTCCGATGAGTCACGCTTCTGTTCTGTCAGTGATAGTCACCGCAGACGAGTGTGGCATCGGCGTGGAGAAAGGTCAAATCCGGCAGTAACTGTGGAGCGCCCTACCGCTAGACAACGCGGCATCATGGTTTGGGGCACTATTGCGTATGATTCCACGTCACGTCTAGTGCGTATTCAAGGCACGTTAAATGCCCACTGCTACGTGCAGCATGTGCTGCGGCCGGTGGCACTCCCGTATCTTCAGGGGCTGCCCAATGCTCTGTTTCAGCAGGATAATGCCCGCCCACACACTGCTCGCATCTCCCAACAGGCTCTACGAGGTGTACAGATGCTTCCGTGGCCAGCGTACTCTCCGGATCTCTCACCAATCGAACACGTGTGGGATCTCATTGGACGCCGTTTGCAAACTCTGCCCCAGCCTCGTACGGACGACCAACTGTGGCAAATGGTTGACAGAGAATGGAGAACCATCCCTCAGGACACCATCCGCACTCTTATTGACTCTGTACCTCGACGTGTTTCTGCGTGCATCGCCGCTCGCGGTGGTCCTACATCCTACTGAGTCGATGCCGTGCGCATTGTGTAACCTGCATATCGGTTTGAAATAAACATCAATTATTCGTCCGTGCCGTCTCTGTTTTTTCCCCAACTTTCATCCCTTTCGAACCACTCCTTCTTGGTGTTGCATTTGCTCTGTCAGTCAGTGTATTTAAAGTTAATCACTGGTGAAATTCATAAAGTCTTTGAGTGACCACTGACGGAAACACAAGTCCTTCCACATAAATAAATTCACTGACGAAATTTATAAGTCTTTTAAACCAACACTGGCAAATGTACAAGTCTTTGAGTAAATGTAAGTGAAATCCTAACTTTGTTTAAAGCCGTTGGAAAGTTAAAGTTCATCACTAGCAATGTTAATCAATCACTGTCTATTAGAAGGATGAGTTCCTCAACAGTCGCAAATATTCCACGTAAATAATACAAGTCCATTTCACGAACACTTAGAAAAATTCCAATCTCGAATACTCGTAAATAATACAAGTCCATTCAATGATCACGTAGAAAAGTTCTGGTCTCGAACACATGAAAATAATACAAGTCCATTTAGTGAACACTTAGAAAAATTCCAGCTTCGAAGACACGTAAATAATACAGGTCCATTTAGTGAACACTTAGAAAAGTTTCAGTCTCGAAGGCACGTAAATAATACAAGTCCATTTAATTAACACTTGTAAATATTCTAAGTTCAATTACGAAGACTTAGAAAATTTTCTACAACACTCGAAGTCTTATGAGTCCACTTTATAGTACTTGGAAGAATCGTCTTCCCACACTTGTATAATGACAGAGTTCCACGATGATAGTAGCAGCAAGAGTGTCCCCGCTGACTACTCAGCTGAGACTGTGTGAATAGGCTACAGTAGGTCCTCCTTTTATTCGATTCGGGACGTCTACGTCATAATACGGTTTGATTGAATATCTCCCGAATCCCTCGATGGATTTGCTTGAAACTCGAGCATTGGGACGTTTAGGTGATCCCAAACAAGATGACATATCGCTCGACTCGCTAGCATCATTATTATAGAAATTTCAAAATTTTCTCCATCGAACTCTCTAGAACAAGTGACATGGAATCCAGAAAATACCAGTCAAGGCTGGTAACACGTGTTGAGACGAGCGGGCGGTCTAGCTATCCCCTGTGGCTACGTCACAGCTCACAGTCGTCATACACTCGCTAGCTGGTCCTCGCTGCTGGTAAACAAACCAGGCGCTCTCGGAACATTACGCGTGGTAAATAAACGTAACTTATGCTCAAAAAATACTTATGTACAGGTCGTAACCGGTACAGTATGCATCTGTCAACATGAATTCGCACACTTGCTACACTCTGAGTTTGTAACACATCATCTTCTGTAAATCTCCCATTGTGAAGAAAAGGCAGCATAACAAGTAAAGAATGAGGTGACTGTGTTTTAAAACCTGGGAATCCCTTGTCGGCTAATATAACGTCCCCTTCACTCAAAAGATTTAGGAAGCCTGAATTGTTAACAATAAAAGAATCATTAGTTCTTCCACCATAACAAGGGGAAACAAAAACAATAGTTCCGTTTGGGGCCACAGCTAATACAAATTTAAATGTACAACATGACTTGTACGAAGAATGCATGTAACACCTCTCATCTATTCTTGCTGGCGTTTCTGATTTCATTTCTGTGCAATCTATAATAACCCGTGCATCAGGATAAAATGTTTTCAAAGCGCTAGGCAAAGTATTATGCAGGGATAGTTTGCTAGGCCACAAAATGAAATTAGTAGTTCGTTTCTTGACTACTCTGAGAGCAGTAAAAAATATTCGCGCAGCAGTAGTCCGATGTACACCAAATAAGACTCTAAAGGCAGCATAGGTTATACCCAATTTCATTTTCATTAAAAAGAGTAAACAAACATATGCTGCTTGCATCAACTTATGTAGTTTTTCACACTCATTTTTCACAATAAATTCATGAGTTTACTGATTAGAAGACGTATGTATATTTGAACATTTCATTCGTTTACTCGTTCTTAAAACCGGGATACATCACATTCTCTTTTCGGTTTCTTCTTATAACTCTCATGAAACACAGATGGTATATATGATGGATGATTTTCAATATTACTAGTTCTTCCTCCAACAAAATGTTCACTGCAAATGACGGAGCATTTGGTGGGTTCCGATGGAGTTCCGTCTGCACTGGAATGCAGGAAAACATTATTATTATTACTATTATTATTATCATTATTATTATTATTATTATTATTATTATTATTATTATTATTATTATTATTATTATTATTATTCGGCGTAGTCAAGACACGTGCGCATGGAAGGACATGAATGTAAACATACGAACCTGCTGCAATGCATAATTGAAATGAAATGTACTATTTCAAAGTGTACTTAAATGAACGTGATCTTGACCTGGCATACCTGATATGTTTGAAATGTGTGATACGTCACAAATGAAATAAGGTAGCCTACTGTACTTACTTTATCCTTCCAACAGCCGAAATCCACTTCCTGCATCTGTCCGATTCCTATGGACGGCCAGGAAATGTGTGAAATGTATTTCCTTTCCATGCGTGTTTCTTTGTGTGTTGTGGCAGTTCACTGCTCAACAGTTTCTATTTGATTTAGGCATTTTGATACACTACTACTACTACTACTACTACTACTACTACTACTACTCACTGATCTCTATACATGGATGGCTGGTAGCTTGGGTAGCAGTAAGCCGAATAGAAGATGACTGGCGTAGTAAGATGGCAACGAGCGCACGGTGCAATAGACCACGAGGAGCGCGCTTGCTTTGTTTATGTTTAGTTCAGTAACGCCAGGTCTCCTGATTGTAGTTCCACGGGTGTTCTGTGCTGTTTTTTTTTGGAATATCCCACACATTTACAAAGGAACTAAGATGAAATACATCAATGAAAAATCACTAGTTTGGATATTTCACTCGCTGAATTGAAACCGCATGTTACTTCTGCATGTTAGTAAAATATAAACAAACAAAGGAACCATGCTTGTACTACTACGATTAACACAAATACGAATTCCTAAATGTAAATAATACAAATACATAATATATTTAACCTATCAAATTATACATGTGTGGCAGATATAAATTGAGTACTACTTGGCAGAGGTACAACATTCTCTCCGTCAGTTCAAATTATAATATTTCCTAACATTACGTAATTGTATTGATTACGTAGGAAACAAGTGACTGTCAGTATGCCGAAGTGAACTTCTACGGCAAATACGCCGCGAAATACTTCAATATCCAGCGGAAAACATACAGTAAACTATCATTATGCCGTTATAGGATAAGTGGGTGTGGTTCTCGGCTTTTAAATGTCCTGCAGGCTCATATTAAATGGCTTCTACAAGCTTTAAACAAGCCGAAATTACAAAAATAAAAAACATTTTCTGAAAAAGGAAGAACTGGGCTATTTTTGTATGAATAAAAAGAAAAACCGAGTTTTTGGCTCAAAATACGAAAAATTCAGTCATAGCTCCCCTTAAGAATGCATAATTTCGTGGCATACATGTATAAAATTTACAGCATTGTTTCCAGAAACTGTTTCTCACTCTATTGTATTACCGATCGCTAATTGCATGTATTCAGCACGTAAGTTAATATTTGTCGGCCGTTATTATACACTCATTTTTTATTGCTATCCCGGAGATTTACTGCCCTCGGAATGACGTATCGGTGTTCCCAATGTCCTTATGCTTTGAGTGAACATGTCCCTATATTTCTAATTATTCTAATGCGCCATTAATTGCGATTTAAAATCGATTATATTATCATTGCTTCCCCACAAGGAGAGCTCTAGGATGGGTACACCAACATGGCGGACCGCGCGCTCGACTTGGCGTACTTTCTCCTGCAGCGGAGAGCTGCCATCAGCGATCCATGTATAGAGATCAGTGCTGCTACTACTACTCCTACTACTACTACTACTACTACTACTACTACTACTACTACTACTACTACTACTACTACTACTACTACTACAATTTCACACCCACAGTTACACAGCCTGGACGGACCGCTCAAGACAAGATCACAAAAACGTTATCGATTTCTCCCGCTAGAGGTGCTAAGAGCGGCCATTCACGCTCCCTATAGTATGTGCTGGTAAGACAGCAGCAACAGCATTCAGTGTTCGCAGCTGTCATCTGGTCTTCATACTATGAACTGTCCGGCTCTATGGCTAAATGGTTAGCGTGCTGGCCTTTGGTCACAGGGGTCCCGGGTTCGATTCCCGGCAGGGTCGAGAATTTTAACCATCATTGGTTAATTTCGCCGGCACGGGGACTGGGTATATGTGTCGTCTTCATCATCATTTCTTCCTCATCACGACGCGCAGGTCGCCTACGGGTTTCAAATCAAAAGACCTGCACCTGGCGAGCCGAACATGTCCTCGGACACTCCCGGCACTAAAAGCCATACGCCATTTCATTTTTATTTTTACTATGAACTCCTTTCTTAGAAAAAAATGCTAGTCACTCTAATACATCGAAGGTTTCCGGCGACGCAGGGTGGGAAAGGTTAGGATTAGGAAGGTAGCAGCCACAGCCTGAATTAAGGTACAGTCCCAGCATTTCCTGGTGTGAAAATGGGGAAACTACGGAAAACCATCTTAACGGCTGCCGACCGTGGGATTCGAACCCACCATTCTCCGAATGCAAGCGCATAGCTACGCGATACTAACCGCACAACAACTCGCTCAGTCATTTTTGAAAATATGTATTTTTCGATCAGCTGAGGATTTTTTAAAATCGTCATATTTTGTATTATTATTTGCTATTTGCTTTACGTCGCACCGACACAGATAGGTCTTATGGTGACGATGGTATAGGAAAGGCCTAGGAAGTGGAAGGAAGCGGCCGTGGCCTTAATTAAGGTACAGCCCCGGCATTTGCCTGGTGTGAAAATGGGAAACCACGGAAAACCATCTTCAGGGCTGCCGACAGTGGGGCTCGAACCCACTATCTCCCGATTACTGGATACTGGCCGCACTTAAGCGACTGCAGCTATCGAGCTCGGTCATATTTTGTATAGGCTACCCGAGATGTACAGTAGCCCGCTGGTTTTCTGATTCAACATACTGTTTGTGAAGTTGTTGCGTCTGTCCATATATGATTGAAGTCTTGTGCAACGATGTGACATATGAACTGAGTGAATACTGAGCCGTTCTTCCCAATACAAAACAGGTGGTCATGAGCATGACTCATAGTCATAGGGCAGGCTAGAGTCGAGTTTAATTGTCAAATGTCAACTAAGTTATAATACTAAGATTCATTAAACTAATAAATAGTATAACCCAATAGCCTACCTACTTACTAACTACTTCAGAATTATGTTTTGACTACCTTTTTAACACTGCTAATAAATCCATGTATTATTTAAACCTTCCTGTAAGAAGAGGACAGTGAATGCAAATGGGTATTATTTTCAAATGAGCTGAGCTCGGGAGTCCATTATAGCATACGATTCTTTCAGTTTAGGCCCGCTCACATCTAGCGGAAGGGGAGACGCGGAGAGAAGAAGGAATTTCTCTCGTATGCACTCATACCTACCGGAACCGCGCCTCGCCATTTGGATAGTTGTTATCATCATTCTGTCACACCAGTGTGTATGAAGCGTGACTCAGTCGATCGCAACTAATGGATCGCTTGTTGGCTCTTGCTCCGTTGGCTGAAGATGATGAGAGGGAAGAACAAAGGCAAAATCGAAGATTTTGGGTTCACGACATAAATTTATCCAGGAATTTAAATGGTGAATTTTGTACATTGTTTCAATCGCTGTCGCGCGATGAAGAGAAATTCAAAGTGTAGGCCCCTATTTTCCAATGAGCATTGAGAAATTTCAACAGCTATTTCAGTTTGTTGAAGAACATTTAAATAAGCATTTTACGTGATTTCGTGAACCTATATCAGCGACCCTACGACAGGTTGTATGTTTAAAGTGAGTTAATTATGTTGCGTATTTTAATAGTTCTTAATGTTCCATTTATTACAAAACTCTAGTGGCATACATATAATAAACACAACTAGAACTAGAACTACATGATAATATATATTCAACATTAAAATCAGCGATGTACTAGTACTCAAGTGGTTTTGTTAATACATATAATTTTAATTACGAATAACAATGTAATTTATTATTAAAAGTAGTAACTTAACAGTTTAAGCGTCTCTGGGGAATGTGAATATCCGTAGAGGAAGCAAGCACTGTGCTGTGTACCGCCAGTGTACCGCATGGACTCGACGAAAACATCCGAATACTTTACGAATGTTACCGAAGTTATATTCCGGCGGGAGGAGCGGAAGAAATATTCTCGCCAAGCAACTTCCTCGTCTTCGGCGAGGCGCGTTTCCCCTCCAGTCTGTGCAAGTGTGAGCCACTGCATCTAATACGCAGTGAAAGAATATTTTCCGCCTTCGCGCCGCGTCTCGCTTTCGCTAGGTGTGAGTGGGCCTTTTTTAAGTCTCGCTGCAGCGGAAGCTCGGCTCTCCGCCAGTGTCCAGTGAGCCGATGAGGAGCGTGTGTATCCTGTGTCTCACTGAGCCGTGCTCATTCACGGTTCTTTCGGTGTGAGCCGATAAGGAGACGTGTGTATCTTGTGTCTCACTGAGCCGCGCTCGTTCACGATTCTTTCGATGTGCCATGATTCACTGTCTCGCTGCAGCGGAAGCTCGGCTCCCCGCCAACGTCCAGCGAGTGCGCCACTCAGCACTGTCCGCTGGGAGTAAGCTGAATCGTGTGCCATGAGCTCGCCGTTCCAGTGAATCGATTCACTCGGACACTTGAATGAATCGATACACTGCTTCGAATCATGCATTCAGTAGCCAACAGTAATGGGGTGGGGATGAGGTGTGATGAATTTGTATGGCATGTTTTTACGGCCGGACGCCCTTCCTGACTCCAACCTCAGTTGAAGAACTAATGAAGATAGAATGAATGATGGTGAAGCCCAGCTAACTGATTCTGGCTCTGTTCGGTGGTATTTGAAGGTGCTCATATACCGTACGTCAAGGGGCCCATAGACGAGCAATATTATTGCGCAAAATGGATTGTGCAATATATAGTTAGCTGCCCACATACGTAACAATATTTTTGTACAACAATCGGGTTTGCGCAATAAATAGAATCATGTGGAGATAATACTGATGGTTGTGCAAAGCGGTCATAGATGTACAATATGCATGAGAATATATAGTCAGTCCATCCCGGTATTTTGTTTGGTGAACACCCTTTTCTGCATCACGAAGCCGCTTCACTTCCTTCCGGAAGTTTGTGCGCATATAACTTGATTTTTTAAATCACTTCTTGCTTGTCTGCGTTCGGGTATTTTTCGCGATATTTCTCAATAAGCACCTCGTTCTGTTCACCTTTTTTTAACGCGATTACTGTAATCTTTGCTCTTAACGTCCCATAGAGCCGGAAGGCCATGGTGCACTTCGATAAACTCCAAAATAAACTTTTTCTCCTCCTGTTTGTCTGCCATCACGATACGTCCTCCCCCACTTGATGATACCAACTGATGGGAGGACGCGATATTGCACAATATTGCCAACACACGCACAGTATTTTGCGATTTGTGCAATATATTTCAAACTTTATTGATATATTGCACAACCCTTCAATATTAAATACACACTATCAATTGAAAATAAAAACCTACAACCTGTTTTCCAGTCATTGACCGGGTCAGGGATGTAATGAATGAAACATATATAGGCTGTTATTACAATGGGATCGCCACTCCCAAGGTGATTTATTAATGAGTGATAAATGCTATGAAATGATAATGAAGAGTGTTGTTGGAATGAAATATGACAGGGAAAACTGGAGTACCCGGAGAAAAACCTGTCCCGCCTCCGCTTTGTCCAGCACAAATCTCACATGGAGTCACCGGGATTTGAACCACGGTATCCAGCGGTAAGAGGCCGACGCGCTGCCGTCTGAGCCACGGAGGCTCCACACTATCAATTATATTGCACAAACTCCGAGATTGCGCAATAATATTGCACGTCTATGGGCCCCTTTAGTTTCATGTCGGTAATTTTACTCGCATGTAAAACAAGTGCGGGACAACATTCCGCCACCTCGGAGTCTCCGAATGTAGTCAGCGGGACATAAAACAAATAACATTAAAATTAGGAATCTGCTGTTGACTGTGAAGAGGAACTGTCCCCGCATTTGTCTGGAAGTTCGGTAATTTTGTAAGTACAGTAATGTAGGTGTATGTTATATGGCGCGTCTCACCTCCTTTTCTCCATTGTTTCAGTGAGTTCACACGCACTAAGTAGACCTACAGGAGCTTAGAAGTCCCGTTTGAAAACTACAACTCTATACAAGAAATGGACAATAGCGAAATACGGCACGATAATGTTGATACATTATGCCAATACAGTGCATAACCGCTGACGGAAGAGGTGAATTTGGAATCCAGCTGCAGAAAACATGATGTTCATACAATTTCGAAGAAGAGAATTTTGAAAGAAAATCGTATTCTGCGTTGACCAGTTCTTATGCATTACGAGTGTAACACTGTCAAATGTGCCAGTAGTGTGCGACCGGGCGATGAATGAAGCGGTTGGAGAAGGCGATTACGAGAGTTGTTGCTGTTGTTTGTTTGAGCCGTCAGTCCATAGACTGGTTTGATGCAGCTTCCCTGTCATCCTATCCTGTGCTAACCTTTTCATTTCTACGTAACTACTGCATCCTACATCTGCTCTAATCTGCTTGTCATATTCATACCTTGGTCTACCCCTACCGTTCTTACCACCTACACTTCCTTCAAAAACGAACTGCATGAAGCGAATTCAGTCTGTAGGCCTTCCTTGGTTCTTTCGCAGCGTGGGGCACCAATCATTGCCCTGGAGCCGGGATGAGTGGCTGGCTTTTTCAGTCCTAACTGGCAGGTTCGATACTGGCTCAGTCCGGTGATATTTGAAGATGCTCAAATATGCCAGCCCCGTGTTGATAGATTGTAGTGATAAGTACACAAACGAACTCCTGAGGGACACAATTCCGGCACCTCAGCGTCTCCGAAAAGAGTAAAAGTTGTTAGTGGGACGTAAAACCAGTAACATTACTAACAACATTACATTCCCCTAGAAATCCCCTTTCCGCGCAAAAACTGGGCAAAATATTGAAAGAAAAAGGAAACGCAAATACAGCCTCCGTTAACTTTTGTCTAAAGAACGGAGCGACAGAGGCAGTGGGGAACAGAAATCGCGTAATTTTACCATTGAAACAGTTGCCACCACCAGGAAAATACCCTCCTGTGTGCCACTATTTTGAAACAATATAGCCCACATCATTAATTTTTTTTTTTTTTGCTAGGGGCTTTACGTCGCTCCGACACAGATAGGTCTCATGGCGACGATGGGATAGGAAAGGCCTAGGAGTTGGAAGGAAGCGGCCGTGGCCTTAATTAAGGTACAGCCCCAGCATTTGCCTGGTGTGAAAATGGGAAACCACGGAAAACCATTTTCAGGGCTGCCGATAGTGGGATTCGAACCTACTATCTCCCGGATGCAAGCTCACAGCCGCGCGCCTCTACGCGCACGGCCAACTCGCCCGGTACATCATTAATTAATAGTATTCGTGGTAATTCCTTCGACGTTGCTCTCGGCGCTATTTTAAAATTCAACTTAATTTGAAGAAAGAACACTGCCAGCTAATACAAAATGAAGTATGATAAAATGACCACCTTTACCATGAGGATTTTCGGTAATATTCAGGTAACAGAGGTCTGATGTTAAACGCTACTTAATGGCGTGTATTGCTCTTAGAAATGCTGTTCTGGCAGCTACGGTACAGTAGCATTCTTACCGTTGTTCTTTTTCTGGTGCATTAAGTTCATCCTTAACTTTCCTTATTCCTGATAAATTCCTGGGATCTTCGATTTACAAGAATTTAAGACATACTTACGGTAGCGAAGATTAAGTCTATGTGCCGCAAAACATTCTTAGCGAAATCGCTTACCAGTACGGTATTTCGCTTTTTTTATTTTTTCGATTGTGTTATTGATGCGTTAACTTAGAAATTACAGATCGCTAACTGAGAGAGAGAGAGAGAGAGAGAGAGAGAGAGAGAGAGAGAGAGAGAGAGAGAGAGTGAGTGCTTTTTATTCATTTCACTACAAAGCACCTGTACACTCTTCAACCGTAAGTCACATCAATCAATCATCAATACTGATCTGCATTGAGGGCAGATTTTTAAATGATTTCAAAGAAATTGGAAATGTATTCAACTTCTCCCTTGGCAAGGTATTAAAATCCTTAACTGCCCTTCCTATAAACGAATATTTGCCCTAATTTGTCCTCTTGAATTCCAACTTCATTTTGTGACTTTTCCTACTTTCAAAGATGCTATTTAAATTTATTCATCTACTAATGTCATACCACGCCATCTCTCCAGCAACAGCTTGGAACATACCACTTATGTAGGATGCTAAAAAGTTTATTATGTCACCTATTCAATACATTAGAATTTTAAGCATTTACGAATTTATTATTATTTCCATATGAGACATGTTTCGCCCTTCTTTGAGGGCACCATCAGTCATAGTAGTACCTCAAGGCATAAATCAGGTAGGTACCTGATTTGTAATTAAATTGTAAGCACTAAGATACAAAATTGATATATTACAGTGGAAAAATCAAGAGAAAAACAATGTTCAGTGATGATAACAATATATCAGCCGTTGGCTGTAAATCATCAATTGTGAAGGATAACAGCGTCAAATTGTTAGGGTATGTCTTACAAAGGATGACTTAATATTAACATGGGGCAGTTTAAGGGAAAGTAAGTGACTTGTACTAATAGGTAAGACCACAGGGTATTTGACTATGTCCAGCAGCAGTGGTCTATATGAAGTATAGACGTTATGTTATTAGAAAAGCTGGTAACTGTTACTAAAATTTCATCAAGAAACAGTGTTCATTGAGAAAACAATGTTCATTAATAAATGGAGTTTAAAGGAGTTATATTAACTATTTATAGACACAGTAGTCAGCACCAATGCGTAAAACCACAGGGTATTTTAGCAGCGTCCAGCAGTGGTGGTCTGAAGAATTATTGACGCTACCGGTACTCTATTAGAAAAACATAGGAAATTTTAAAGTTTATATATATTTACATGGAAGCAGTTTAGGGAGAAAGGGTATAAAGTGTCTGGCACCAATGTTCATAACAATAATTACTGCCGTTGGTTGATGTTCAGAGTTTGACAGGGCAACTACACAGTAATATTTACAATATTCTATTGAACTACATATAGTATCTTCAATACGGATCAACAATGTTATTTATCACTTGCAACATACCACTTAGTTGAGCAACTAGTCTTCTTTCACCCAACTCTTCCCAGTCCAAACTTTGCAACATTTTTGTAACACTACTCTTTTGTTGTAAATCACCCAGAACAAATCGAGCTGCTTTTCTTTGGATGCTTTCCAGTTCTTGAATCAAGTAATCCTGGTGAGGGTCCCATACACTGGAACCATACTCTAGTTGGGGTCTTACCAGAGACTTATATGCCCTCTCCTTTACATCCTTACTACAACCCCTAAACTCCCTCATAACCCTGTGCAGAGATCTGTACCCTTTATTTACAATCCCATTTATGTGATTACCCCAAAGAAGATCTTTTCTTATTTTATCACCTAGACACCCCATCAACACAGTCATTGAAACTGAGAGGAGTTTTCTTATTTGTGAAACTCATAACCTGACATGCTTCTGGTGATTATTATTATTATTATTATTATTATTATTATTATTATTATTATTATTATTATTATTATTATTATTATTATTATTATTTTGCAACACCATAACTGAACATATAGTTGCAGGTGCTGTTAACACCTCGCTATTTGTCTTAAATTGGTCACAACCTCTGATTGCCATTTACTTACGACTGTCACCCAGCTGGCAGATAACCTCTCAATTGTCTACCTAGTCTTTTCTATTAACGTGTCGGTAATTATAATCACTTTATAAAGTGATTTCAAAGAAGTTGGAAATTATAGAAAATCTCCCTTGGTAAATAATGCCAATCCCTAATTATTATTCTTATTAATGATTATTTCCTTCAAACTGTCCACTTGAATCCCAACAGTAACAAGCTATATTGTTGTATCTGTTAAAACGTTTTTATTATGAATGAGTTCATACATTTAATAAATTGTGGTGAAATCTTCAGTATGCACAAATAACCACTTGATGCTTAACTAGAAGTTTTCTGACAGGATTAGGTGATATCTGATCAGTATTCAGTGTTTCATAATTAGGAATTTAATAGCAACAAATGTCACAGTGGTAAAAATGCCTGTAAACAGAAAAGCTTAAGTTAATTCAATGCAAAAAGAAATGCAAAAGGTGTGTGGTTCATATGTTGATAAGTAATAAATTATAAGGGACCTTCCACTGCCCAATCAAAAGATGTATTCTTGTGCGTGGTCTTGTGCACACTAATCCGGTTTACTGCATTGCTGCTGGCTCGAAGCCTCGAGAGAAACTATAAGGGAGAGGGAGGCAATGAACTTGAAGAAATTGGTGGGGGAAATGAAGACGGAAAATGTAGAATTATCATTTGTTGAGGGCGGGGCAATACATTATTGGATGCAAATCTACAAAGAAATGGAACAAAAGTTTCAAATACAGTTTTTGTTTATTTTATTTAAATTATGCTCAGGGTTGATACACTGGTTTATGTACAAACATGTATGTTCTCCAATGATTGACAGTTTAACAACTTAAGTGTGGTAATAATAGTTTTTTGATATTTTGATTCAATACTACACAATACAACATAACTTTCATCAAAGGAACAATTACAAATGTTTTCCAATTAACCCGCGGTTACTCGCATGGTGAGCGCAACGCTCACCTACGTAGTATATTGCTTCTTGTTGGAATGTCACAAGACCTCCACCTTTGAAAGTCGCTGTACCTTTGTAACAGATTGTTATGAAGGGGACGTGTCAGTCTTTTTCATTATCTTTGAAAATAAACACCCCCAATTCATTATTAGGCACGGCAGTGTGTTTGGTGAGCGGTGCGCTCAGTAGCAAGGAACAGTGCTACTTATATTTCGCCCATTGTAATAAGTCAGGGTTTGTTTTATGCTTGCGTTTAATGTGAAATGTTTATACTGTGCTTGTTGTTAGACAATATTTACACGTTATTGTGGTATCCAGTGATCAGATACTTTCGTGGTTGTGTGAAACGTATGAGGAAAGGTCTTGAACATCGAGACTGATGGTAATGAAACAGATGAGGTTTACGGAAGTGATCATAACTCTGCTTCAGAGTGTCTGCAAGTTCTGAGGAAGGAGAGGAACTTTCGTTTATAGCAATCTGTGATATCAATGTACATAGCTTGTTTTACGACCAGATGCCCTTCCTGATGCCAACCTCAGTTGAAGAGCTAATAAAGATGAAATAAATGATGGTGAATGAATTTGGCTAAATAGGTGGAAGGAATCGGCTGTAGTCTATGAATAGAAACTGGCCTGGTATTTGCCTGGAAGCGTAAACAGAAAACCATTCTCAGGACAGCTAAAGGTGGGGATCGAACTCACGCGTTTCCTGAATGTAGAGCTTGCCTCCATAGCCACTCCGCTCGGCCGTATTCCTAAATAAAATACTATCTTAAATTGTCATATTAAAAATATCACCATCTTTATATGGACATATTATAGCCTTCAAACATAAAGGTGAGCGCTGTGCTCACCAGCGAGTAACGGTGCACGTAAAGACCTAGCGAGTAATCCCGGGTTAAATACGAGTATGTTGTGATTATGCATTATAATAGCCATAGACACATTGACTGAGTCAGACTGCCAGACTGATGAATCTGCACTTCAAGTTACGAATTTGGCGACAAAATCATACCCCTGCTTTCCTTTTTCACAGCACATGCTAGAAGTGCGATTACTATCTGATGGTAAAAACCTTGGAGAAGCCCCGAGCTTGGAGGTGTTAGTCACCAGGAGCCGATGTGAACACTTCAATAGCAACTAGCAATGTGATAGTTCCTCCCCTCTTTCATGCTGCAGCACAGTGGACCAGCGATAGACCAAGCAGCCCCCAAAATTAGTTGAAGCACTGTCTCAGAACATTCGGTTAAAATTTGCCGTACGTGGTAGGTTTTGAAGAAGGGATTTCAATTCCATGATTTTGCAGTTCTGCTGTAATTAACTGCAATGAACCAGAATATTTTCATAACTATGACTTGTGCAGCAACAATAGGTGTACGTAGCTTAAATGTATGTGTTTAATGAAACTTTTAATTAGTAATACATGTTTTATGAAAAGTAAACAGTAAAATACCTCAAGACATAAATAACAGTGGTCTGCCTAAAACCTTCTTGAAGCAGTTATTCCTACACAAGAAAAGTCATCAAAATCAGAGAAAACTGGATCAGGTTAAAGTAATTGCACCTCATATTCTCTTTCATTACTGGTTGTTTTGGTAACTTCTTCGAGCTGCAGGCATGTGTCTTAAAAGGAAAGTCGCATTGCTAATCAAGCAATTTCATTATTTTACATCTACGTAAATATCAAGTAACAGTAAGTCTGAACATGTCATTTTCCAAAGCAGTGAACGCCCAGACATTTTTTCCACATGCTCATGCATGAGTGTAATAAGGACACTGATACTTCTTTTTTGCTATTTGTTTTACGTCGCACCGACACAAATAGGTCTTATGGTGATGATGGGTCAGGAAAGGCCTAGGAATGGGAAGGAAGCGGCTGTGGCCTTAATTAAAGCACAGCTTCAGCATTTGCCTGGTGTGAAATGCAAAATCACGGAAAACCATTTTCAGGGCTGCCGACAGTGGGATTCGAACCCACTATCTCCTGGGTGCGAGCTTACAGCTGCGTGCTCCTAACTGCATGGCCAACTTGCCTGGTAGGACACTGATACAAGTAAATTATGTTGATATTCAGATTGCAGTACCCTATGAAGTCTTATTCAGTCACTAATGATCTGCATTTAGGGCAGTCGCCCAGGTGGCAGATTCCTTATCTGTTGTTTTCCTAGCCCATTCTTGAATGATTTCAAAGAAATTGGAAATTTACTGAACATCTCCCTTGGTAAGTTATTCCAATTCCTAATTCTCCTTTCTATAAATGAATATTTGCCCCAATTTGTTCTCTTGAATTCCAACTTTATCTTCATACTGTGATCTTTCTTACTTTTAAAGCAGGGCCTCTCAGCGTGCATGTGCCAGTGCACTGCACTGCACAAGGTGCAGGAGATGACTTCACCAGGTTAACCAGACTGCAAACCCCCACTCTTCTTTCCCTACATCTGTCTCAGCCGTTCGGCCTGTCTCCGCCGTCTTCACCTTCCCCGCTGATTCTTCCTTCGCTGTAATGAAATGGCGTATGGCTTTTAGTGCCAGAAGTGTCCGAGGACATGGCAGGTGCAGGTCTTTCGATTTGACGCCCTTAGGCGACCTGTGCACCATGATGAGAATGAAATGATGATGATAATGACACATACACCCAGAGAAATTAACCAATGATGGTTAAAATTCCTGACTCTGCCGGGAATCGAACCTGGGACCCCTGTGACCAAAGGCCAGCACGCTAACCATAGCCATGGAGCCGGACCTCTTCCTTCACTGCATAATGTTTATGTGCGGTGAGCGGAGACACTCAGTTGTATGGGACAATGTTACAGGTGTTAAAAACTCTTCTTTTAGTTTGGTTTGAGCACACAATTTATCTTCTCTAGCTCTTCTTTTCCTTTTTTCTTTGTAATTCTACCAGTAATGTCTGGAACAATGGATCGGCTGACAGCAAATCCGAGAGCATTCTTTAAATTACAATCAGAAATACTCTCTCGCAATCTACTTTTCATAGAAATCAAAACAGGAAGAAAAAAAAAAAAGAAAAAAAAAAGCTTTCACATATGCATGTGGAACTAAACATACAGATAATCTGTTCAATACCCGGTCAGGCTGTACGCTAGAAATTCCTGTGCATCGAACCGCAACCTACAA
Source organism: Anabrus simplex (assembly GCF_040414725.1). Taxonomy (NCBI): domain Eukaryota; kingdom Metazoa; phylum Arthropoda; class Insecta; order Orthoptera; family Tettigoniidae; genus Anabrus; species Anabrus simplex. Next base: position 90,968,254 of record NC_090269.1, on the reverse strand, counting down.
TAGATCGTTCACTATCACCGCCACGAGCTGGTGGAATGAACTCCCCAATGACATCAGGGAAGCTAAATCTAAGACAAAATTTAAAATCCTTTGCCAGCGTCATCTTTTAAGCACTTCCAGTCTTTCTTGAGTGTGAATGGGATGCATGAATGAGAGTGAATATGGTTGTTTATTGCAATGTGTTCCTGTATATAATTTAGTTATACTTTACTCACCTTAGTTTAGTTAGTGATACTTAAGTTGCTTTAGTTATACTTTAGGTTGTAAAGATTTCATATGTTTAAATTTTATGTAAAATATACATTGTATATACATGAAGTGGTTAAGTGTAAGAAAGGGCCGGGAGCCCTAACTTCGCCACAATAAAGACGCTTTAATAATAATAATAATAATCTTAGCTGCTTCTCGATGAAGCTTAGGGAAATATTCCTTCAATGAATTCTCTTAGAATTCAAGCAAACCCTTTGTATTGAAAAATAGATTTTTTCAATGATCACGTAATTATTGTCTCACAGATTAACCATTTGACTTTATCGTCATGACTGGCAAAAAATACAAAAGTTCCTAGTTTGATTGCAATGGATTTTTGGAAGTCTTTGCTTTCTTCAAATCAAGTTGCTCCAGGATTATGTTGTTGTCTTGTGCTTATCTATTTCACTGATAAACAAGCCATCTATCACCGAATGCTTCATCGCTCTCAGGACACTACAGCATCCGAGTTAAGTAGAGTTGAGCCAAGTCTGACCGATGCACAGTGCACAGAGCCTTTGCATCTCAATTTGCACGTGTGAAATTTTGGGTGTTTGAGAGGCCCTGTTTTAAAGACACCACTCATGCCATCTCTCCACTGGCAACTCGGAATATACCAATTAATAATACAAATGTAGTTGTTCAGTTACTGGACATTATAAATTTTCCAGCTAACTCATTCTTGGTTGCCAGCGTTTTTTCCCAGTGTGCTAAGTTGGGCTCATCAGTCGGAAAATAACACACCTACCAAGACGCATGGCTAATGCATATCGTGAAGGCCACTGCATAGGCTACTTAGAGCCACTGGCAGTGCCAATACACTATGAGAGACTATGGGAATCAACATCTATATCATCTGATGATCAGGCAGGCATCAATTTTTTTAGTTGGGCTCATCAGTTGGTTAATAGCACACCCACCAACTGATGAGCCCTACTTAGCATACTGGGGCGAAATGCTGGCAACCAGGAATGAGTTAGCTGGAAAATTTATAATGTCCAGTAGAGATGGGCACTATCGACTGATAACTATGGAACTAGTCGATAGTTTAAACTATTGTAACAGTCGACTACTTTAAAAAACAAGTCGACTGAATTCAGTCGCATTCCCGCCACGCATCTCTCCACGTTTCACTGTCCAGTCAGCACAAAACAAGTCGACTGAATTCAGTCGCACTCAAGTCACAGCGACATGGAAGCGAATGTACCTACGATATATGGCGATTTTCTCTTGTCGTTTATATGCTCTTTATTTCGTTGCATATTTGTTTATGTTAATTACGTTAAGCCCTATTCATACATAAGGTATAACCATAGCATATCGCTATGGTATAATAATAATAATAATAATAATAATAATAATAATAATAATAATAATAATAATAATAATAATAATAATAATAATCTGAATAACTATAAGAATAATCTAGAAAATACGGTAGTATTGTGTTTGGCTGTTCTCATCTATAGTATATCTTGATTGTGTACTACAGCAACGCATTTTACATATTATTATTGTTAACATTGTTCGGGAATAGAGCCTCATTGTCGTCTTTCTACGTTTCACTGTCCATTTAGCACCAAGAAAGGCCATTCGTATGATGTTGGTTCGTATTAAGGGCATCTCTCTATCTATTAGCCCCGTGTATGAACGAGTGCGTAAATCGGATTTTAATGCGTGTCTATACAAGTGATTTCTAATTATTGGTAAATTGTGTTAAAATGAGCCAAATTCGTAAAAGTACGACTCTCCACTTTTGATACGGAGAGTTTCGACTGGAAACATTCGAATGTTTTTCATGGACTGACTAGTTGTGTTATATGAATACTTTCAATTGACTGAAATCATTCGACTGTTCAGTCTTCTCGACAGGAAGTAATGAATACTTTTGTTCGACTGAAAACTTTCGACTATTTAGTCGATAGTTCGAAGGGACTATCGCCCGAGTAGTCGATAGCGGTTTTCAATCGATAGTGTCCATCTCTAATGTCCAGTAACAGACCATTTAATATTTATTTTACGCCCATATTGGAGCGCTGAAATCAATCTATATACAGTCAAGTCTTATGAATATTGGTTACAAATTTGGTTGATGTTTCTTCTTTTGTTCCCAGAAATGTTTCATTCTCTCTGACCTGGCTGCCCATTCTTCGTCAGTTATGTTGTACTGTTTGCATGTATAGGTCTTCAGTTTAAGTCTCGCATCATTATTTCTCAGGATCCTCTTCTCTGTTTTCAATTTGTTGAATTGTCAAGCCTAATCCATTTAAATCTTCTTGGATTTCTTTGAACCGGTGATTTTTAGTTTTACTTTTCCAAAAGTAGTTGAATAAATGTTTGAGTATCCTAGTCTCTGGTAGTCATGATATGTGACAGAAAAAAGCAACTCTTCTTTTCCGCATTGTATCTGTTATAGATGCAGTCTGTAGTAATCAACATTGTCCATCTACTTGGTGTTTTTTGTTTAGAATTGTTCTAATGACTCGTCTATCTATTTTCTGTAATTTATCTGTAGTTGATTTTGTATTCAAATTGAATAAGGTTTCACTAGCATAGGTTGCTTCAGGCTTAATAACAGAGTTGTAGTGTTTAAATTTTGTGTTTATCGAGAGAGATTTCTTCTTGTAGGTTGGCCAAGTAATGTGTTATGCTTGTTTTAATTTGGTAATTATATTTTCAGCTGATATTTTCTCTTTTAAGTTCCAAGTTATAATCTCTCCAGGATATTTAAATTTATCAACAACCTTAATTTGTTTATTAGTCAGTGTGATAGGTGATGTTTCCACTTTGAAGGATGGCATCATTTCTCTCTTTTCAAAGGAGATTTGTAATCCAATTTTTGCTCCTATTTGTTCTAATTCTTCAATTTGGAGTTTAGCCTCTTCCACACTACTTGCAAGTAGCGCAAGGTTATCTGCAAATGCTAGACAATTGACTTTGATATTTTTGCCAATCTTGATGTTTGGCTGACATTTCTTAGACCATTCTCGCACGACTTTCTCCAATGCACAGTTAAACAGTATTGGTGAGAGACCATCCCCCTGTCGAAGTCAAGTCCGGATTTCAAATGATTCAGACAACTCTCCTCAGAATTTAACTTTTGCTCTAGTGTTCTTGAGGGTAACACCAACGAGATTAAGTTTCTGGTGTAACCCAAATTCTTTAAGGATTTTAAGTAATGACTCACGATGAATACTGTCATATGCTTTCTTGAAGTCAACAAAACTGACAACTAGCATTTTGTTTCTCATTCTTTGATGGTTCATAATCCACTTACGACTAATGATTTGGTCAGGACAACTTCTTCCAGGTCGAAATCCCCGCTGATACTCTCCAAGTTCTTGGTCGAGCTGTTCTTGAATTCTCGTGAGGATAATTCTAGACAGGATCTTACATGCGACATCAAGTAGAAAGATCCCTTGGTAATTATTTGGATCCAGTCTATCCCTCTTTTTGTGTATTGGATGAATTATAGCTGTATTCCATTCTGCAAGCAGTTTTTCAGAGTTCCATATGTCTATGATATGTTTGTGTAGGTTTTGAAGCATTTGGTTATTTGCATTCTTCCACAGCTCTGCAACCACTTGATTTTCTCCTGCAGCTTTATAATTCTTGAGCCAATTAATCGCTTGAAGTACCTCATGGAAATCTGGTGGAATAACCTAGTCTAAGCATGTTTTATTTTTTGGATCAGGTGAAAATTCTAGGTAATCTTTTGGGTTTCAGCATTTAGTAATTCTTTGAAGTGATCAGCTAGAATTTTGGCATTCTCCTGATTATTGTGTGCTAGTTGTCCTTGTTTATTTCTCATCATGAGTGTAGGTGGAGTATACCTTGATTGATATTGTTTAAATGTCCTGTAATAGTCTCGTGTCTTATGTTGTTTGAATGATTCATCTATGTTAGCTAAGTTTTCTTTTTTTAAATGGTCTCTTTTGATTCTTCTAAGTTCTTTGGCCGTTTGTCTTCTAGCAGTAGTTAGTTCATCTTGAGATTGTGCCGTTTTCTTTTGTTGGTCATTTAGCCATGCTTTGTGTCTTTTCTGTATTGCCATATCACATTCCTCATTCCACCAGGCATGTTTCTTTCTCCTTTTCATTAGGAGCAATTTATTCGGCAATATTTTTTAGTATATCAATAATCATTTCCAGTTTGTCGCTGAGAGGTTCTTTGGATCTCTCTGTATACACAGCATTATTTATTAAGTAGCTGGGGTCATAGTTCCTCCTTCTAGTGAATTTAGATGGTTTGTGTTGTTTTCTTGGGGTTAACTTGATTTTAATCTTTGAAATATAATGATCAGAATCGATGTCCACCCCGTGAAGGACTTTGACATTATAAATTTCTTTATGGTATTTTTTTTCCATTGCTATGCGGTCTATCTGAAACACACCCAGTTTAACATTAGGGCATTTCCAGGTCATTAATTTGTGTGGTTTTCTCTTAAGTCTTGTGGTTTCAAGAATAAGACCACGGTCAGTGCAAAGCTCAATTAATATTTGACCATTTCTATTTGTCACTTTGTGTGCTGGCCATTTACCTACCACAGTGCGATACTTTCTCTCTTGTCCAATTTTCGTGTTGAAGTCTCCAAGCATAATTTTAACATGGTTGTCAGGGATATTTGAAATCAGTTGGTCAAGCTCCTCCCAAAACATTTCAGTTTTCTCTTTATTTGTCCTGTTTTTTTTCATTTGTTAAGATATGGATATTAATCAGTGTATATATTTTGTTCTCTACTCTAATTGTTAAGGTTGCAGTTCTTGATGAGTTCAATGAGAAGTCCTCCACTGAATCAAATATGCTAGTATGAACCAGGAATCCCATTCCAAATTGGGGAACATTTTTCATTACTCTCTTTCCTGGAGGTCCTTTGTAAAGACGATATCCCCCAGATTCAAATGGTCCTGATCTGTGTACCATTTATATTGGTATTATAAATGTATTCATTCGGGACAAATATTCCAGGTTCCGTATGGAAATCAACATCTAGCACATGCCACTTAGTTGAGCAGCTCATCTCCTTTCATCCAAGTCTCCACTGACATTTTTGTAACACTACTATTTTTTCAGAAATCGCCCAAAACAAATCAAGCTGCTTTTCTTTGGATTTTTTCCAGTTCTCGAATCAAGTAATCCATTAATAGGGTGAAAATTCCCTTTGGGGATCATTGTAAGTAGCTAGGTCTTAACATAAGGAAAGATCTTCATTGGGGTAATCACATAAATATGATTGCAAATAAAGGGTACAGATCTCTGCACATAGTTATGAGAGTATTTAGGGATTGTAGTAAGGATGTAAAGGAGAGGGCATATAAGTCTCTGGTAAGACCCCCAACTGGAGTGTGGTTCCAGTGTATGGGACCCTCACTAGGATTACTTGATTCAAGAACAGGAAAAAATGCAAAGAAAAGCAGCTCAATTTGTTCTGGGTGATTTCCGACAAAAGAGTAGCGTTACAAAAATATTGCAAAGTTTGGGCTGGGAAGTTTGGGAGAAAGGAGACAATCTGCTCGACTAAGTGGTATGTTGATATAGATGTTGATTCCCATAGGGAATCAGAAATATTTGTTCCGAATGAGTAAATTTATAATACCAATATAAATGGTCCGTTATTGGACATTATAAATCTTCCAGCGAACTCATTCCTGGTTGCCAGCGTTTTGCCCCCGTGTGCTAGGCTGGGATCATCAGTTGGTACCTAGCACACCTACCAAGATGCTGGCTAGTGCATACCGTGGAGGCCACTGCGTAGGCTAATTGTAGCCACCGGCAGTGCCAATGCACTATGAGAGACTTTGTCCCACTACCAAAAATTGATGCCTGCTTGGCCATCAGATGATATAGATGTTGATTCCCATAGGGAATCAGAAATATTTGTTCCGAATGAGTAAATTTATAATACCAATATAAATGGTCCGTTATTGGACATTATAAATTTTCCAGCGAACTCATTCCTGGTTGCCAGCGTTTCGCCCCCGTGTGCTAGGCTGGGCTCATCAGTTGGTACCTAGCACACCTACCAAGACGCTGGCTAGTGCATACCATGGAGGCCACTGCGTAGGCTAATTGTAGCCAACGGCAGTGCCAATGCACTACGAGAGACTTTGTCCCACTACCAAAAATTGATGCTTGCTTGGCCATCGGATGATATAGATGTTGATTCCCATAGGGAATCAGAAATATTTGTTCCGAATGAGTAAATTTATTGTACCGGGCGGTACACCCCCGCGCCGCTAATTCAAACTTTGCGCCAGTTGAAACTCCTCTACTGGAGGAAGCGTGAACTTTAACTACCTTGTTAATTCTCAAGTTTCTCAGAAGATGTCCCTACTTGTAAATTTTGAAGTTTTCTGAACTGTGTCATTTTCGATGTATTTTTGTTTTGCCTGTAGTAAGAAGTGTGGACATTCTCTTCTAGATGGCACTACTGAAGGACTACAATTATGCACCCTGGTGCGAAGTGAACGAACTGTGTTTTTGGAGAAATTTTGGGTTCATAAGTTTGTTCTTTGTTAAATTTCTTTCAGTCATTGTTTAAGTTGGCAATATTAACCCTTTCTTTCCGCCAGTTTTGAATTTGACCAATAAGGAATTTCTGTAATTAATTTTCCACCAATAAGGTGTTTCTTCTTCGTCTAGTGTAGTAGTTTTTGCCATTATCCAATAAAATGCTTGTGGGCGGGTGTTATCATTCTCGTAACGCCTCGAACTTTCCACGAGGGTATATAAACTGCTGATTTTCGGGTCTCTGGGCCACTTCAGTAACATCTATCATTGTGTAAATTATGTAGCAGGGGGCGGGAAGCGCCTCTTTCTTCGGGCAGCAGTTCAACCAACAGGTAATGGCCTTTTAATAACTTCTTTTCTTGCTAGCTCAGCAGTTTAACTCTCGGGGCAGGTCCGAAGCCTTTACCATGTAACTTTCCTCTAAAATGTAAAGACACTTGGTATCAATTCTATCTTTTTAAACTACAAATTGGGATAGAGAGTGCTTAACCCTCTCGAGCTCCCACTCATATTGCTTTGAGGTGAACTTATTTTCACAACCGTTTCTTCCCTTCTAATGTAATGTAAATCGTTTTCTTATATAAGTCACCTCTTTAGTATGGGATTAGTCCTTGCACAAGCGGCCTAGTGCCAAATAGGTTTTTAAAAGAAATGTATTTGGAGTGCAGTTACGCCTCCACTCAAGTTTGTATTTTGGAGCCATGTATTTGTCCTGTTTCTTTGGTGAATAGGCTTCAGTAGGTTGGGTATTTTTACCCCTGTGTCTATGTCCTTGGAGGACAGCTTGAAGGTGGAATTTGGTGTGGCCTTTGATAGGCTGGAACTTTGAGAGCGGGTTGCTCTTCCCAAAAAAAATTGTTTTTGCGTGCCTCGAGGAGGCTTTACTGTGTAAAGGGGAGCAAGTGCTCCTAGGCATGATTGGGGTTTTCTGCCCCTTTGTTGAACCTTGTATATAAGTAAAGTTGGGCTCATTGCTCAAGAATTATGTGTCTGGCTCTCGGAGCCCAAATCCTGTAACACTGTAATTGTACATTCTCGATTTGTTGCTTTGCTACTCTGTACCTGCCATTCTTGTTATTTCTTGATTTTGCAAAGAAAATATAACCTTGTTAAATTTTAAATTAACTTAAATTTTGTAGATTGAGACCTGTTCATCCCAGCACCTTCTTTCACCTCTGCACATCCACAATACTCCGTAACATTTATAATACCAATATAAATGGTCCGTTATTGGACATTATAAATTTTCCAGCGAACTCATTCCTGGTTGCCAGCGTTTTGCCCCCGTGTGCTAGGCTGGGCTCATCAGTTGGTACCTAGCACAAATACCAAGACGCTGGCTAGTGCATACCGTGGAGGCCACTGCATAGGCTAATCGTAGCCACCGGCAGTGCCAATGCACTACGAGAGACTTTGTCCCACTACCAAAAATTGATGCCTGCTTGGCCATCAGATGATATAGATGTTGATTCCCATAGGGACTCAGAAATATTTGTTCCGAATGAGTAAATTTATAATACCAATATAAATGGTCCGTTATTGGACATTATAAATTTTCCAGCGAACTCATTCCTGGTTGCCAGCATTTTGCCCCCGTGTGCTAGGCTGGGCTCATCAGTTGGTGCCTAGCACACCTACCAAGACGCTGGCTAGTGCATACCGTGAAGGCCACTGCGTAGGCTAATTGTAGCCACCGGCAGTGCCAATGCACTACGAGAGACTTTATCTCACTACTAAAATATGATGCCTGCTTGGCCATCAGATGATATAGATGTTGATTCCCATAGGGAATCAGAAATATTTGTTCCGAATGAGTAAATTTATAATACCAATATAAATGGTCCGTTATTGGACATTATAAATTTTTCCAGCGAACTCATTCCTGGTTGCCAGCGTTTCACCCCCTTGTGCTAGGCTGGGCTCATCAATTGGTACCTAGCACACCATGGTATGCACTAGCCAGCGTCTTGGTAGGTGTGCTAGGTACCAACTGATGAGCTCAGCCTAGCACACGGGGGCGAAACGCTGGCAACCAGGAATGAGTTCGCTGGAAAATTTATAATGTCCAATAACGGACCATTTATATTGGTATTAAGTGGTATGTTCCGCGCTGTCAGTGGAGAGATGGTGTGGAATGACATCAGTAGGTGAATAAGTTTGAATGGTGTCTTTAAAAGTAGGAAAGATCACAATATGAAGATGAAGTTGGAATTCAAGAGGACAAATTGGGGCAAATATTCATTTTTATGAAGGGAAATTAGGGATTGGAATAATTTACCAAGGGAGATGTTCAATAAATTTCCAATTTCTTTGTAATCATTTAAGAAAAGGCAAGGAAAACAACAGATAGGGAATCTGCCACCTGGGCAACTGCCCTAAATGCAGATCAATATTGATTGATTGATTGATTGATTGATTGATTGATTGATTGCAGTATCTGTCTATTAAAAGCCTTGGGTAAGTAAATTGTAATGCAGTCCATTTCAACCTGAATCTACACATGGAAACCTCTGCAATTTTTTTGCACATCATTTCTTCTTATTATAAGTTGTTAAATAATTTTAAAATAAATGAGATTAGCAGCACTTGTATGAATACCTACTAAAATATCGGCAAATAAATACCCCAAGAATACTACAAGCTTTCCATAGATGCAAGAAACTACTGACTGGAAGGATTATGCTCTCAGTTTTCTAGTTAACTGTACAGAAAGGAGAGCATTCACCCTACACTCCATTCATATTCTGATGTACATAGCAACAACAAACTACCTATATTAAAGAAACATCAAACTCCAAGCATTATCCACAATAAATAAATTTATGTAACTCAGTTCTAAAAATAAGTATTCATCACCAGTGCAGCTTGCTTTAGTCAGACACCACACCACCCCAAGACACTGTCTGGCTAGTGCACGACTGTGACATCAATGCAAGCTGTCCTGTGCAATGCATATTGCAGGGCCATTGTACCAGGGGAGATATGTCTCTTCCCTTGCTGTATATGCCCTCATAGGCTGCCATGATCAAAAACAGTGGTACTCTTATGATTGAACTGTTCTGAGTTGCAAGCAATAAATTTAAGTTTTCATTTGAGAATTTCATTTTTGATCAGTATCCACAATACCCTACTGATTACACTCATTAGGGTCTTGGAACACTCTTGCTGTGAGGAGCATTAAAACTTAAATTAAATGCATATATACAGAATATAAATTGAGATATTCAAGAAATTTGATGCCTAGTAGACTTATTAATCACTTTTACTTTACCTATTGGGTGTAAAGTACTTGCAGAAGTATGCATAGAAGGAATTTAGAATGAGAAGGCTACAACATGCAAAAAAGGCTCCTTTTTATTCTCTTAGTGATGAGAGTTTGTAAGCATTGTAAATAATGTGAAGAGAATATATATATATTTTTTTTAAGTACAAGTGCAGTGTTGGTCATGTTTATTCCTGACACCCAGCGTTCAGGCTCAGAAGCTAAGATTGCAGAGCGCTGGGTTCTTAGCCAGAGTTAGCAGGTTCCATTCTCATCAGCCTGGTGATATTGAAACTATGGGTAAAACATAGTGTTGGTGAGACAATGAAACCAATATCATAACTATATATTCCTTATTAACTGTCTGTATCCTTCAATTGTTTCCACTCTGTTTTCTACCTGGCTGATTACAGACCAATAGAACGTACAGGCCATGCACTCAATAAAAGATAAAAAGAAACGAATGAATGCATGGTGTAGTACTACTCTTCAAAAGTGCAACTTTTCTGAGAAATGATTGTTCATCTGTAGTCTGTAAAACAGGGTTTGTATATACAGTATATTTTGATATTAAATAAAATTGTGATAAAACATTAAATGTGAGAAATATACAATAACATGCTCTCATTCCATTTTATTTTTTAATGACTATACATCAATCAATCAATAATATGGATTTAGGGTTGCCACCCAGGTGGCAGATTCCATATCAGTTGTTTATCTAGCATTTTCTTAAACATTTTTGTACATAATGTTCATTGAAGTTTACCTAACGTTTATTTAAATGTCTCCTTACTGCTAGTGTGTGACTGAAGAACACACAAAGAACCTGCATCAAGCCATCACTGTCCTCCCCTAGATATCAGAAAGAGGTAGCAAGTTGTCTACTGCAAGATGTGTGCCCTCTATTAATTTCATAGTGACTAGTAAGGAAGGATAGGCTTAATAGAAAGTAGATAGATTTTTAATTACAAAGATATACCCACATCAAGAGAACTTCATTCTCTTATTATTGCTAGAATCTAGTTTGTATAGCTGTTAGATTTAGAGGCAAGATACTATGTATACCTGCCCCTGCATCAAGAAAACTTTATCCTCCAGATAACAGTGCTAGAGTCTAGTCTGTATAGCTGCTCTCCTGATAGTACCAGTGCCTAGGGATACAATACTGCTATATTCATATCATGAGATATGTAGTGCTAGGGTATAGTTTACATAGCTGATAGGATGGTAGGATAAGCAGATAGATAGCTGTATTAACAGGCATAGGGCCATCAATACTAACAGGATGATCGGCTTTATGAAGATTGGATTTTGTGATGCAGTCAGGTACCTGCATCAAGACTGCACCTCCTTTCCTTTCTGACTCTAATATTTAGACAGTTACACAGTTAGACTAGGACAGTTACACAAACATACACATACATACAAGTAAACATTGCAGTTCTGACAGCCGAGTGGATCCAAATGGTGCCAACTAAGCGAGGTTGTCTAAAGAACTACTTTGTTTACGTTGGCTACACTGGCATCAAAAGAGAAGATTCTTCACATTGCATCGCAATGCATCGCAATGCATCGCTTCACTTCATGGAACCTCAACTGATGGGCAAGCATTACGGTATAGCACTTGTCTTCCAGAGCCGTGCTCTTCAAGAACAGTTTATGAACCCTCAAGAGCTGTCTGACAACTTGAACAGTTGCCCTCAGGAACTCTCTGACGACTGCAAGAGTTTCCCTCAGGAATTGCTGCACATTAAGCTAGATTGCAGGAGGAGTTGTGCTACTTAACAAAGTTTGTGAATGTTGGTGGAGATGGTTACTATTGGTCCCTACACACTTTGTTAAGCATGTTATAGAGGGATTTGTTCAGTGTTATTTGAAAGCACAGCATGATCGGTAAACACAAATGTTTTTTCAAAATATGCCGCTCTCTGTCAGGTTTGTGCTGTGCTCTGATGTCTTATTGCAGTAGTGCAGATGAAGACAATGTCACTCTTGGTGGTGGGATAGCAATACAGTAACTCTGTCAGTAATCTGCCCAATGCGGGACGCGTGGGTACCAGTCCTGGATGAATGTAAGTCATAGTTGCAAGTGTAGAGAAAAACACATTAGAGACCGTGTACCCATAATTCTGCGCATGTATCCGCTCCACATGGTAACACCCATCGTTGTTGGGGGAGAGGGGTCGACCTTTCAGCTTTGTTTCTTCTTGGACAGATAGCTTAGTCATTAGGGCGATCAAAGCTGCATTGCCTGTGGTCTCCATAGGCCGGTCGGGGGTCCATCTGGCCGTAAAGAATGGATAGCACTACTTACACGGCCAGGATGTTGCTGATATCACTCCCTTTTTTGTGCCATTTGTCACTGTGGGGTGCGCCTTAATGCACCCCTTTTACTAATATAATTTATTCTACTTTTTCTACAGGTGTGTTTGTTTCAGGACCCAGGGTTGGTTGGTTGTTGTTGGCACTGTGCTGATCTCCAGTGTATGGGTGATGATTTAGTCTGTTCATGCTCAAGTTAGGTTACGTTAGGTCCCGAGTTATGCTCAGACTGTTTCTCTACCTGTCTCGGAGCAACTGCTCAGTTACTAATAATACCAATATAGATTGGCCATTATTGGACATTATAAAATTTCCAGCTAACTCATTCCTGGTTGCCAGCATTTCACCCCAGTGTGCTAAGTTCGGCTCATCAGTTGGTAAGTAACACACCCATACAGATGCATGGCTAGTGCATACCGTTGAGGCCACTGCATGGGCTATTTTGGAGTCACCAGCAGTGCCAATGCACTACGAGAGACTTTGTCTCATTACCACAAATTGATGCCTGCCTGGCCATCAGATGATGTAGATGTTGATTCCCATAGGGAACCGGAAATATTTGTTCTGAATGAGTAAATTTATAAGGGCCCCATGGTCGCCAACCCACGCTTCCAATTTAAGAGCCGCTGAGGCACCTTTTAGTCGCAACTTATGGCAGGCAGGGAAACCGTGGGTGTTATACACCGCCCCCACCCACAGGGGATTCATAAGTTACAAGTTGTGGGTCCCTGAGGTAGCTCTGTAGAGTTAGGCCTATAAGGACAATGTATCACCATTAGCCCCTGGCCCAGTTAGTCTCATATATTCAATGTATAGAGCTCATCTTGCCTTGGGAGTCCTAGTACTAAGAAGTTGCGTGCGGCCTCCATCTTGCGCATTAGCCGCTGTGCCAGCTCTCCTGTTTCCTCACTACTCCAGCACACATTATTTGTTTACTCTAGTCTTACATCCCAGTACTGCTAAAGAAGAAAATTACTACAGAGCCCGTATCTGTACCAGAAACATAGTTAAAAGGTGTTTCGGAGTATGAAAACAACGATTCATGTGTTTGTTGAAGGGTTTCAATGCCAGTCTGAAAAAAACACAAAAAATTGCATTGTAGTACTTGCTGTGCTACATAACATTGCTATTGACATGGGTGAAGACCTCGATGATGAACCTATCATTATTCCGGAAGTACCTGTTGTAGCCACAGCTCCCAATCTGCGAGATAATGCTATCAGAGCATTTTTCATTAATGACTGGTTTTTGAAGGAAATTGTGTATAAAATCAATAGGTAGTTTTAAAAAACACATGTTTTATTTAGGCCTATTCATTATTTCTTTTTACATAATAAATTAAAAAATTCTTTAGCAAGCCACCTTTCTTTAAAAGGAGAATCTCCATTTTTACAGCATGCTCTTTTTGTTTCTGCTCTCTTTCCTCTTCCAATTTCTTCATTCACATTTGCTGCTCATTCATCTTCATTTCAATCTCCTGCTTCAGATTTCTCATTTTTAACAAGTGTTCTTCCTGATGCTTTTTGAGAACAGCTGATCTCTCCCCTACAATTTTCTTAATTGGACAGCTTGTAATCTCCACTTTGCTGGAATGTAAAGTACGTTATGATTAGCGAATTTCTTGGTTCAATTGAAGTACAACATAGAAAAGGCAGGAAAGGGTGAATAAGATGGATAGATAATATGGAAGAAAGGATTAAGTCACATTTACAAACCGGTTAATTTATTACTTTATAAGACTATGGCGGTGTTCATAGCTTAGGCTATATATTAACACTAATTAGTTGGGATTACCCACATGGTATTAACACCTCGTTGTGTAAACCAGGAGAAGTTACACACACACACACACACACACACACACACAGAGAGAGAGAGAGAGAGAGGGGGGGGGGGGGGCTAATGACCACGATGCCCGAAATGAAGTAACAAGTACACGCTGCTACTGAAGATCTTCTGCGGATGAGAAAAGCGATTTAATAAAGTGGAACGGGCAAACTGGCCATGCGGTGTGGGTCCCACAGTTGTGAGCTTGCATCCGGGAGATAGTGGGTTCGAACCCCACTGTCGGCGGCCGTGAAAATGGTTTTCCGTGGTTTCCCATTTTCGCACCAGGCGAATTCTGGGGCTGTTCTTTAATTAAGGCCATGGCTGCTTCCTTCCCACTCGTAGACTTTTCCCATCCCATCGTCACCATAAGACCTAAAGCAAATTGTAAAAACTGTGGTAGATAAATATACTGCGAAGTTATAGATTATATTCTACCATTACATTAAAATTTATATAACTTTATATACATTACCATCAGTGTCTTAAAATCATAAATTAATCCACTCAGAGTTAACTCATTACTACGAAGGGGATATTATCGTGAGGCGTAGAATATTTATTCAGCTGCAATATCGATAAGCTACTAAAAACAGATGCCTGTAGCCCAGAGGACTAAGATGTGTCAACTGCAAAGAATACTATTCCGCTTTCTGCCTGACTTGTGAACTATCGCGTTAACGAACAAGTCGAGTGAAACATTGTACTGAAGTTTTTATCGCCAGTGTAGAACACTCAAAAAAATTACGTCGCACGGCAAGCCCAGTACTAGTCGAAGTGATAGATCCAGTGGATACAGTAGTAAAGTTCGAAAGATGGTTGTTGTCTAGTCTACCAACTACGAGTTTTGTTTTCTCCGCGCTTAACTGTACTTTTAATCTCTATATACATGTATTCGCTAATTAATTTGTGTTATTTATCAACCCACAAATACAAAAGTGGTGTCAGAAGTGGGATGTATAAATAACAGTGCGTGCACTCGAGAAAAAATGAAGTGAAACTCACGCGCAAAACTTAACCACAACGCGACTACATGCTACCGAACGAAGCTCAACATCATGCGTGTTAGAGCATCAGTGAATTAGTGAACCATCCTCCTTCATCATGGCACAAGGAATATCCGTGGAACTTCTTCAGGCGCTTTCCGGGATGATCGTCAGCGCTCTCAGGGAATGCACCGCGCGAGGTGCCTCCCGGAAACGAGTCAGTGTCACCAACACAGAATCTACCACCACAGTTGTCGATGCCAGCATATCGCGCCGCCGAAGGGTCCACCATAGGGGACTATTTCACGCGGTTTACCTGGGCGCTCTGTCTGAGTAAGGTTCCAGAAGACGAGCACACGCAGTACGTACTTGTCTACATTGGTTCCGAGCTCCTCGTAAGCCCCATCGACCTGGAAACACTTCTCATACGGCGAAATCCAGTCGAAATTAACGGACTATTTTGACGCCAATCGCAATATATATGCAGAGAGCATAACATTCCGGAGCGTCGTGCAGAGGGCAGGGGAGACGATCGCCAGCTTCACTCTCAGATTAAAGCAAGCAGGAACACACTGTGAGTATGGAGAATTTTTAGGCCGCATGCTGATTGAACAACTGCTCAAAGGTTTAGAGTCCAGGGACATGTGCGACGAAATTATTGCAGAAATACCGGAGAGCTTCACAGCTGTGGACGGGATAGCCTGCACACTCGAAGCCACCCGGAACACTGCCGACGAGGTCAAGAACCGGAACATAACTTCAAAACCCAATTCAGTCAACCGGATAAGCTACGCAAAGCCATAGTCCCGGAAGAGCGGCAACCAATGGCGACGCGAGAAATCGACCAATCGCCAACAGAAGTCTGACCAACCTAGGCCTCAACAAGGATCGCATCTAGCCAATCAGGAAACATCACGTGACCAGTCGTCATTGTCGTTTGCTGGGTGTGGCGGAAACCATCCACGCAGTCAGTGAAGTTTCCTCAACGCTGATTGACGGACGTGCGGCAAGAAAGGTCATATTGCTAAAGTTTGTAGGTCGAAACCAAAGCAGCGTAAGACAAATCACATGACTGAAGGAGAGCAGCTAACCGACAGCACTGATGTCATACGAGGTCGTCGGAGCAATACAGTATCCAGGTAATCAGTTGATAGATGCAAACATAGAGGGAACCACCGTCAAGATGGAACTCAACTCCGGTTCCCCCTGTTCGATGATGGGCAAATTGAGGTTATTTGTGATAAAACCAAGTTTTCTTTTGCAGAAGACTGATCGTAACTTTGCGAGCTATACTGGCCACCGTATTAATTGCATCGGCAATGTGCCAGTCACCACCACCATCGGTACCACCTCCAGGAACCTTGACCTCTACATTGTTGACGATGAATTTGAGACGCTTCTTGGTCGAGACTGGATCTCTGAGTTTGCACTAGAGATCAATTTCGAGCAGATTTTTGGAAGACCATGATAGATCCATCAACTCTGCGACACGCAGTCTCTGTCCTTGCACCAGCAAAAGGAACTTGATGCCGTCCTCAACCAGTACCAGGATGTCTTCAGCGATACCCTCGGGAAGCAGCGAAGATGCACCTGAAGGATGGCGCCACTCCTATCTTCTCACGAGCATGTGAAGTTCCTGTGGCTCTGCGATGTGCCAGTGAAATCAATGGTAAAATCGAATCCGGTTTCTACAAGAGTGTGGAATACTCAGAGGGGGCGTCAACAAATCATGTCGTCGTGAAGAAGAACAGCAAGTTGAGAATACGGGTAACTAGAAACCTACTCTCAACCCGCCGATCATCATCGATGAACACCCGACTCCGAAAGTGGAGCACCTATTCAACCGGATGCGAGCGCCATCCTCTTCTGCCACCTGGACGACACGGACGCGTACACTCATCTCGAGGTTGGCGACGAATTCAGCAGTGCCCTCACTCTCAACACTCCAACCCATGGCCTGACCCGCCCAGCCCGTGCTGTCTACGGACCAGCCAGCATCCCCGCCATCTGGCAGCGGCGAATGGACACGGCTTTGCAGAACCTCCCAAATGTCGTAAGTTCATTTGACGACACGATTGTATTCGCCGATAGTTTTGAAAACCTGATAGAGGCCCTCACCGTGACACAGGAGCGCTTTCGCCAACACGCTCTGAAGCTCAACTGAGCTAAGTGCAGTTTTGCTGAACATGTCCTGGAAGCTCTTGGCAATGCCCAAAAACGCCGCATTCTAATCACTCATTCATAAGACTGATGCACACATCCCAGCTGTCCGAGACGTGCCGAAACCAACGACTCCAGTTGTTTCTGGATAAAGTGGCATATTACAGCGCCTTCATTCACAACCTCTCAACAAGATATCGACCACTCGGGGACATGCTGCTGAAGGATCCGCTCGTATGGACACCAGAGGGCGACAGGGCCTACCAAGACATCAAGGACACTCTAACCTCTCCGCAGTCCGACCTCGCGGTGTAGGGGGAAACGCGTCCGCCTGTCACCCAACGGCCCCGGATTCGATTCCAGGCCGGGTTAGGGGTTTTTAATTGTAATGATTAATATCCCTGGCCTGGGGACTGGGTGTTTGTGACGTCCTTAATCTTCTTTTCCTCATACACAACATTCTACAAAACCACCATTCCAATTACACCCAGGTTCATACAATATGGTGCCAGTAGGGGCAAAAGATACACATGGGTTGACGTACCGAACAAACAGCATTTTTTACAGAAACCCTCTCCGCAGGTCCTTATTCAGTACTATCCAGCATTACCACTTTTGTTGGCAACAGACGCCAGCAAAAACGACCTTGGCGCAGTGATGTCACACCGGCTCAGCAACGGACACGAACGGCCTATCGCATACGCTAGTCGGACAATGTCAGCAAAGGAACAGAGGTACCTCCCCGCCTCCCCCCCCCCCCCCGATCGAAAAGGAAGCGCTTGCCATCGTGTGGACAGTACATACGTTTTTCAACTAATCTGTATGCTCGCCACTTCACGTTGATCACAGATCTCAAAGCCTTGATATAGATCCTGCACCCAGAGAAATCACTACCCGTCCTGTGCATTATTCGCCAGTTATGGCGACTATCTCGCACTTGAACTACACTGTATCTTTTATAACGTCGAATCAAAACGCCAACGCTGACTACTTCTCCAGAGCGCTGTTACTATCGACTGTCAACAAGATCGAAAGCTCAATCCCGCACCAGTGAGAAGAGACAGAGGGTTACGACGATTTTGATTTATTTAGAGTTCACCAGACATAGCAGTTACCCGTCAAATCCGAAGCCATCGCACGAGAGTCAAGGAAGGTCTCTCCTCTTGGCAGAATTGCCAAACTTCTGGAAGAGGCCAAGATCTCACTCGCCATGACTTCAAGGCTCCTGAGGCGAAATACACGCTCGCCGCCAACTACTTGATGTTTGAGCACAGAGTAGTGGTCCCATCTGCACTACGAGATGCCACATTCAACGACCTGCACGCAGCCTACCTCGGAATAGTCAAAATGAAGGGAATGGCACGTTCCTCCGTGTTTTCACTAGGCATCGACTCTGACATTCAGAAGGTTGTGTACCAGATGCGCGACCCATGCGCACGCACCACCCAAGTTCCCTAAGCATCACTGTGAGTACCCGAAGGCACCGCATCCACATCGACTACGCTGGCCCAGTAGCCAATACCATGCTTTTGATTGTTGTAGACGCCTACAGCAAGTGGCTCGAGGTCAAGCCGACGACCTCCACGACAGCAGCAGCAACAATCGCCCTGATGGACGACTTCTTTACAGAGCATGGCACTTCAGTCACCGTCATCTCGGACAACGGTCGGCAGTTCATCGCAAAATAATTCAAGGCCTTCCTGCAGAACAGTGGTTTGAAGTGCCACAAGCTTACAGCGCCGTACCGTCCATCAACTATTGGCAGAACGGTATGTCCAAACAGTGAAGGACGCCATCTACGCGATGAAGACCACCAAAATAACTCTGCAGACCAACCTGAACGAGTTCCTTCGGCGATTCCGAAAAGCGCCGCACTCCACAATGGGACAGTCTCCATCTCAACTATTTCCGGGACGAGAACTTCGTACATGTCTTAACCTGACGAGGCCCGAAGACGTTCGCATTAGAGTCTGCGAAAAACAGACATCAAAAAAGGACTCGACGTTACGCACACTCGAAGCGGGACAGTCCGTTTACTTCCTGTCTAGCAACCCGAACTTGGACAAGTGTCTTCACGGTGTCATCACAGCCCGCATTGGAGATCTACATTATGAGATCAACCACCAGGGGAAACGAATAAAACGCCACATCGACCAAATTAGGCAATTTCCAGGAACACTGGCAAACACAGAGAACCAGGAACAACCTTTGACGAACCTGTCGAAATTCCACCTAGACCACGACGTGTTCGGTTCTTCAAGCACCATCTACTGAAGTACCTGTCGAGAGGCTGTCACGAGTGATCCGTGGAAACCAAACACGAACACCAACTACACAGACTATCCGAGTTATACCGCGCAATTTTCTACACGCACACGTCGCAGATTAGTAAAATGGTCACCATAGACATAACTATAGGCCTTTTTCGTTCTGATGGCGGGCGCCCAACATGCTGTCGGGAAGCAAGGGGCCGACCAATCCAGCACGACGCGAGAGGTAGTTTAGAGAAAAAAGACAGTGGCCACTACTACAACGTTGCCGGGAGTGCCCGCGCGGGCGTTAAAGTTGTTTTGAAATCCCCATAACCATGAAATACAGAGCTTCGTATGTTATAGTTCGAGTATGGCCTGTGGATGAGTTTTGTTATTTTTATTTATTTACTTTTATCATTTTATTATATCTTCGATGTAGTATGATACGAGTTAATTAATAATGTACATAACAAGTGCAATGACAACAGACCGAAAAACAATTTGTCGAAAGTACAGAGTTACACAATACATTTCCTTATTTTATCTTACCTTATTCCAGCTGAAGTATCCGTGTTACACACTCGTCATCGTCACCAGAGCTGTAACCAGAAATATCCTCGTCACTCGACTCTTCACTGTAGCTGTCGTCTCGCAGATTTATGATGATATCACCCATGACTGTGTCGTATAGCACGTTCTTTTTGTAACCGTCCTCTTGAAAATTTTCAGCATGTGACACACAAGCCTTCAACTCCTGTTCGGTTACTTTATCCAAATCCTCTTCCATTAAAGATTGGACGTCAGATAGTTTGAACGTTTTGCTCCTTTTCTCTACAGCAGTTTTAACGTTTCCACAAACCAGCTCTATGGGGTTATATGGACAGTGATAGGGTGGAAGGCGAACAACGGTATGACTCCTTCTGTCAATTTCGTACATTTTTGCCTTTGGCTTCACTAGTTTCACAAGAGACAACAGTTCGACTCTGGTGTGATTGTTGTCATGAGGAATATTCCCAGCAGATGACCACGATATAATATCAGCTTTTCGAATGGTAGCTGGCATTGTCCATTACAATCACTGCGTCTTTGATGTTCCCTTCGTCAAGAGTGTCTAAAAACTTCAAAACCGGGCGAGTTGGCAGTGCGCTTAAGAGCGCGCAGCTGTGAGCTCGCATCCGGGAGATAGTGGGTTCGAATCCCACTGTCGGCAGCCCTGAAGATGATTTTCCGTGGTTTCTCATTTTTACACCAGGCAAATGCTGGGGCTGTACCTTAAGGCCACGGCCGCTTCCTTCCCATTCTTAGGCCTTTCCCGTCCCATCGTCGCCATAAGACCTATCTGTGTCGGTGCGACGTAAAGCAAAATAGCAAAAATTAAACTTAAAAAAAACATTAAAAACCATAGCGTTGATATCAGTGTGGTAGTCATCACTGGTCGATTTCACCTTTGGTCTGAAAGCGAATTTACATTCCTGTGGAAAACCAGTATGACTGGAACCTACGTGACAAACAATAATTCGCCGACCTTTCCCCATAGGAACTTTTAAACCCCCTGTACCCTCTTTATCTCGCCTGATTTTCGTTGGAGCGTAATTCTGATGAATGTAAGTCTCATCTAAATCAAATATATGGGGCGAATTTTCCTTATTCCTCAGAAGATGCATTTTGTCAAAAACGTTACTGTGGCTGTTACTGTATCGGCTCTCTCCATTAACAATCTTCCGTCGTTGCTTTTTTTTATATATATACTTGAACCCCACACACTTCAGTATCCTCCACAATGAAGTAGGTAACTAAATCACCACGTAATTTGTTCAGTGTCGGGTATTCACCCGTTACGTAATAACTGAGGAGAGTTCTTCTTATCTTCTTATTACATCTTTATGGAATCCGTCGATTGCCTTTGTTATACAGCAATGGTGTATACTGAGGGATACCAAAGCTATCAGCGAAGCCCAAATCTCAATTGAGAATGATGGAAGTCTAAAGCACATTATAATGTAAGCATATTTACAAAACTTGAAAGCAGTGAGAAAAAACACCGCACATATTTCTCAGAGTAAGGCATAGGAGACTGATATCGCAGCCCAGACTCTCGCTCCTCTCCCCTCGACTTGCCACACGCGGCTTGCTGCTGGATATCGGATAAGAGCGGGACCGCCGGATGATAGGTGTGCTAGATGTCGGTCCATCAGATCGCCACTGCTATCAACCATGCGTTACCTCATCGTATGTGCTTCCTCACATCATACTTCTGACTTAATGATATAGATAATTAGAGTGCGGGTATTCCACACTCCCGTCTACTTCTACTTCCTTGTAGGAAGAGACTGCTTCTTTTAGAGGAGCAATATAATTTTATTTTTATTGGTAGATCTGTTAAAATGAAATGCCATCTTTCAGGTTTAGTGTTTTCTTTTGTTGGTTGGAATCGAACCCGTGATCATGGGTCTGACACCACCGCTGATCACCCTGTAATAATTTGATGATTACCAAATAAATTTAATCATGAATAAAAATATATAAATAAATAAAATTTATAAATACATTAACATTACTCAAAACTTCATGAAATACTTGAAATAAATTAAATTAATAAAAATAGTTCCAAAATGTCCGCAGTATGGGCGTCAGGGTTCACCAGAATGGATCCCTCGAATTTAGATAGAACATGATAATTCTTTATATCCCAGGGCGTGTACATAATGCTGCGTACTGGTACATCTGCTACAGGCCTTACCTAACCTTCTGAAAACGATTAAATAGGTAGGAACTGCACCTAGATTCATCAATAACTCCACTGATTCTAAAATATCTAACTATATTCTTAATAAAATCCGTGCATGAGCACCTCATCAACACACCAAAATACACATATAATACACAAACAAAAGATTGCTGGAAGACTCCATATTTACAACAACAACAACAACAATGAAAACAGCGGGAAAACGAAAGCGTGAACTAAGTCACCATTTGTAGTTAGTTCCTTGAACAATTTACATATATGTATATAAGAACCCTTCACTGTCTCTATATCAATACGACTTGCCGATTCTCATAATCGGCAGTTATAACATCACGCAGATACTGTACCTCGTAATACTGTGTTCACAGACTTAAACACTTGTTGTATATTTATATATATATATTTCAGCAACACACGCTTGTCGATCCTGAACATAAATTATGGAAAGTCTGAAATAGCTTTCACCAACATATAATGCCAGTTTGCCACAAGTGCTACAATACTTAATGCGTAAGCACTCCACAATTTGTCGATCATCCACTTTCCACGAACATAACAAGACTACGTTCCACGAACGTTTGAAGTCCAGTCCAGTATATTGCAGCAGCGTCACTCCAGCACCGCCTATCAGCACTACTTCCTTCCCGTACAGTCTGTCCGCACTACTGCCTTCTCGTACAGTGTCTCAGCTGTGGTTCCCTCTGTTACAGTGTCTCAGTTATGGTTCCTTCCGCTGTGATGTCGCCGTATATAAAGACCTCAGGTCTCACATGATTCGCCGAGATTGATCCTTGCCAGCCAATCATGAGTGATCCTCTTGTCAAGACCATGCCCTGAACTACTTCTTGCTCCCAAGACATAAACAAACTCTCGGGTGTTTCACATGAGTCATAGAACTTTCCTAGTACAACAACAAGCTCATCTCATCAGACTGGAATGTCCGCATGAGTCATACAAATTACCAGAGTCCAATATAGCAATCTTTTGCCACTCGTTGTTCAAAACAAATTACTCACCTACATATGTGAATATCTCCCAGCTTACAAATGTAAATGACAAAATATACAAATGAAATACTGATAATAATAATAATAATAATAATAATAATAATAATAATAATAATAATAATAATAATAAATCGAATACTGACAATATATCTCACTTCTACATATAGTGCGAGGGTGTGATATATGTACTATCACAACCCTAGGAAGCTAATTAACCAGTGAACGACGCGTACGACCGCTGTAAAATAATAATAATAATAATAATAATAATAATAATGGGGCATGGCATCTATATAGTCTTGGCGTTGACCTAATGGGGATAAAACGAATGGCGTAGGAGTCATAAACTCCCCAAGCCAGAGGAATTAACAGTATGAGGGGGTTAATTCTGGAAACTGAACCGGGACCATCGGATCAAAGGCAAACGTGCTATCCATTTAGCCACAAAGCCGGACTTTCATTTGCTAAACCTTAGGCTACCATCTCCACTGATCAATGGTTGAGCATTGGCAGTAGCAGAGGCCGAGGCAGAAGCCTATAAAGAGGCCTTGACAACACAGCAGGCTTCTCCGTTGGCTGCAACTCAAAACTTTGAAGGCTTTACGTTCACTAAACCAACCATCGAGAAGTGGTACCTAACCTAAGTCTAGTGGTAGACCATGTCTTAATTCCAGCAGCATACGCCACTGTTATACAGTTCCTTTTGATTCGTTTGCGCGGTGATTGAAATGAGATGGAACCAGATGACTGGGTACTGTCTTTGCCATCCTTTACTATACGCTAAACGATTCGCATACTAACTTAACAAGCTTCCGACACTCTGCTGCACTTTATACACACTCACTAAAGGGCTATTCATTTCTGCTTCTTTTGAAAATATTCACAATATTGCTGATAATTTTTTCTACCTTGGCTCCTTATCCCCTTCCTCTTCGCCATTGTAAGATAGATAGTGCAGTTATTACATACAACAACAACAACAACAACAACAACAACATAGAACAACGCAAATAGAAACAATAGAATAGAAAAAAACTAACGTCACATCACATGCCACGAACATGCTGATCGAAGAATGCAATAAATTACGCGGCAAGAATTACTCATAAAACAAGAATAATCCTAAAACAAACTGCCAAACAAGCTTTTTGTAATACCCACACGCACACTGGCACACTACTTGGGAACACAGCAGTGCGTAGAGCGAAGTGAACGCGGCAAACTGCCCGGGCGACCGAGTAGTTCTCAGCGCCACCGCTAGGCGATCTTTTGTCTGATTGGGTAGTGACATACTACAAAAAGCACCCCACTTCACCTAACAGCATGTTGGCCACCCGCCATCAGAGCAAATGAAATGGCGTATGGCTTTTAGTGCCGGGAGTGTCCGACGACATGTTCGGCTCGCCAGGTGCAGGTCTTTCGATGTGACACCCGTAGGTGACCTGCGCGTCATGATGAGGATGAAAGGATGATGAAGACGACACATACACCCAGCCCCAGTGCCAACGAAATTAACCAATGATGGTTAAAATTCCCGACCCTGCCGGGAATCGAACCCGGGACCCCTGTGACCAAAGGCCAGCACGCTAACCATTTAGCTATGGAGCCGGACGCCATCAGAGCAGAAAAGACCTTTAACGTTTGGCGCGCGCACCGACGAATGTCATTGGTTGCGACCAGTGTTGCTAACTTATATTTTCAAGATCCGCTAATTGGTACTAAAAATCCGCTAAAATTCCGCCAAGAAATCTGATCTCAAATGATGAGCAATAAAAATGAGCAATAATAATAATAAATAAATATCTGCACTCACCTGATCTGTGAGTTTCACTGGGATTAACCCCCTGCCTGCGAGCCGGCGAGCTAAAACTTGTAGGCGTTTTAGTGCCGGGTGCAAACCAGGTGAATCCCCTACCTCAAGGGCCACACCAAATACAGTAGAGACAATACACGACACTGAGCGAGATATCGAGGGACAGCTATTGGAGCTCACTCTAGCGGATAGACCTGAACGGTACTGATTCTGTCATAAGAGCACGTGTATTTTTGTGTGAAGTTTTTGGTGTTATTTATGCGTTTTCAGTGAGTTGACATAATTAAATAGTAGCGTGTGTCATTCCTTGATATCTCCTCTCAACATGAGGGGAAAGGTATGTGCTGTGTTTGGCTGCAGTAATTACGTAGTAGAGAAAAATGCGCGCTCGTTCTTCAGGTTCCCTCGTGACAAGAACATGTAAGTAATATTGTGTTTGCATATATATTCTTCCAGTGACAGAGATTTTTATAGTACTTCATAATCTTCTGACCTGCTTGACCCATGTTTTAACGGGCTTAAAATATAATACGCATATTTTATTGTATAGTGCAGCAGTTAACCTTCAATACTGATGTGTTGTTGTAGGTGTGATCTGTGGGTTGTGAAATGTCACAGAAGCGATTTGGATAAAGTGTACAAGAAAGAAGGGACCTTACGCTTGTATAAGAATTATAATAATAAAGATTTTACTGCAGCCAATGGCCATTAAAATATGTTTATATGACTAATTACATCAAACAGAATTTGGTTAGTCCCATCTGTCTTTTAGCACACGTCATCACATGATATAAGTCGCAAGTTTTCTCGCACAGAACACATATACATTCCTTTCTCGGGGTGTGGAAAGTTTTGTTAGCACACACACGATGATGAAAACCGTGTGTTGCTAATCTAGTCACTATGTGCCTGAGTTCATAGTTTGCCTTCATCCAGTCCGTACTGGTCATAGCCTCTGTGGTGTAAAATGTTTCCCAAATATCTCCCTTCTTGGTTCGCAGCTCTGTTTGTAACTGGTTGAATGCATCTGTAGACGGCAATATTAGTTTGTGACGTAGTTCTTCTGTATAGAAGAGTTCTCTTGTCAGCTCGTGACATAGTCTTGAAGGAGTGAATTTGGACAAACATAATACCTTTTTCATGTAGATTGCTTTTACACTTTCAATGTCTCGAATATTTATAAGATCTGTTCAGATCACTTCCAGGCCAGCGAATTAAAAATCCTCGACTATACAGCCAAGGGTATGTTACATTTTTACTCTAATTGTACGTAAATATTCCTCAAAGCATCACTATCGACAACATTTTCAAACTTTTCTTTCTTTTATCCCTCTTCTCAGATTAAAGCCGGGATTTTATAGATTTTCTTTCTGTTAGTAGGCTTCATGTTAAGAGGAAAATTGTCCAGCTATTAAGTGTTAATTCATTGCATCATATGTGTAAGGAATGTGCCGATATTTTTATTGACAAATGTCTTAATGTGATGATACATTGTTTTTAAATGAGGAAAAAAGACAAATCCAACCATAAGATTTCAGGCAGGTGTGCTAAAGCTAAAAAAGTAATGCATAAATGAAAGATCAAGCCATTTCACAGCAGTCCATTTCACACCTTGTTTATATGTCTAATTTCAGTCTTTGAATAATAACCTTTTAAATAATTCTTCATTCATTTATCCAGAATTGCTTTAGCAACTTCGAAGTTAATATCTCAATACCACTTTCTTTCTAGACGTAATTTATTTATCCATTTCCGTATATACATTTCCATTGATATTTGAATTTAGCGCGATTTGTTCAGGTCAAGTCACTAGGAGCGCCACCGTCGAATTGTCTCCCATTTTAGCAAGGCGAAATCCGTAAGTGTCGTGTAGTGTCTCTACTGTATTTGGCCACACACAGAACAGGCCAGTTCAAACGGTCTTCCTTCATAACATAAATAAATGCTACTCTCTGTTTCATTATCTGTCGTCATTCGTCAACGAAGAGATAAGTACCGGGCGAGTTGGCCGTACGCGTAGAGGTGCGCGGCTGTGAGCATGCATCCGGGAGATAGTAGGTTCGAATCCCACTATCGGCAGCCCTGAAGATGGTTTTCCGTGGTTTCCAATTTTCACACCAGGCAAATGCTGGAGCTGTACCTTAATTAAGACCACGGCCGCTTCCTTCCAACTCCTAGGCATTTCCTATCCCATCGTCGCCATAAGACCTATCTGTGTCGGTGCGACGTAAAGCCCCTAGCAAAAAAAAAAAAAAAAGAGATAAGTACCCATACCCCACGCATTACAAATTTATGATACCATGATCTCATAACATCAAATACAAATAACGTGTTTTCCTCATGTGATTGCTAGCTCCTGACAAGAAATACGGAATAGCTCGGAGACAGACTGGAGTACAAATTTAAAAAAAACGTAAAATGGATAAAACACTGAATTCCGCTATAATAAATCTAGAATTCCGCCAAAAAAAATCCGCTGTCCGCTAAATTATATATTTCTCCGCCGACAGTCTTCTGATTCCGCCAAATTTAGCGGAAAATCCGCTAAGTTGGCAACACTGCTTCTAACCCTTTCCTATCCCATCGTGCCATAAAACCTATCTGTGTCGCAAATTAAAAGGCAAATTAAAAGAAAATACTCGGTATGCAGGAGTAATCCTATCAGTGTTGAGTGGCAATAAAAGACACAAAGCACATAATAAAAAACAATAGTCAATGTAATGTTATTGTTGATAAATTGTATGAGCTTTCTCTATTGTAGGCCTTCACGTTTAGTTTTCTTCCGATTCTGTGACAGTAGGGTGTCTTATAAAATTATTTATAGCGTAGACTGTAGTTCCTTATTCTCCGACTTTACATACGGATTTTCATTAAATCCTTTTTACCCATTTTCTCGTGACTCGGCGCTGATATGGACTTTGTAACAAAAATCCAAATTCATGCATATCTCTGTGATTGTAGGCGGTACGGTAACAATGTATAAGACATAAATGATCGGAAATGTAATACCGATACTATATTACTTTAGTTATGTACCTAGGTAGTATTTATCGATACGACCACTAATAATAATTATTTGGCAATTAAATTTTAGGCCTTCGCCTAAACTACCATTTCACTCAGTGCGAAAAAAAATATTTATAGCCTAGATTATAGCGAGTTATTCCCCGACTTTCTATACCAATTTTCATTAAGATTGGACCACTAATAACAAATATTTGAAAATTCCATTTTAGGCCTTCCACTAAACTTATCATTTCCCTTAGCGTTAATACAATTATTTATGGCCTAGATTGTAGCGACTATTTCCCCGACGTCACCTACTGATTTTCGTTATGATACGACTATTAATAGTATAAACATTTGATAATTAAGTTTTAGGCCTTCCCCTAAACTACCATTTCATTCAGCGTGAATAAAATTATTTATGATTTAGATTATGGCTACTTATTCTCCGACTTTGCATACCGATTTTCATTAAGATACGACCACTAATAACGTGAATATATGATAATTAAATTTTAGGCCTTCCCCTAAACTACCATTTCAGTCAGGATGAATAAAATTATTTATGGCCTAGATTGTAGCGACTTATTCCCCAACTCTGCATACCGATTTTCATTAAATTCTCAAGTCATTTTCTCGTGATGCCTGTACGTGCAGACAGACACAGACAGAAATTACGGAAAAGTAAAAAGTGCATTTCCTTATTTCTGTGGACACAACTGATACAGGAATGCCATTATTTTTAAATTCTGAGCAATGTACAGACAAAACTCTTATTTTATATACGTAGGTGGATCAAAAGGTTAGTTGCACTAACGTGCCGCAGCAGCGCGCTGTGTGTCGCTATCGTGTGCACTGCGGAGAAAGGGACAGACACTGCCCACACGTCTGTTAGGCAGGTCGCTGTGGTGTCTCGTCTAGTATCGTGTGAATAGCGGCCAAATGCATTGGTGCGTCAACTGGACGTTCACTCCAAATATGTGGTGTGTGCGACAATCCGATTCATATGGGCCAAAAGGAAGAATTGCACAGACATTCATCGTGAAATTAGTGCTGTGTATAGGGAGCGTGCCATTTCCCGGCAAGGTATCGTAAAGTGGTGTCAGCAGTTCGAAACCGGACGCACGGATATCACGGACAACCATCGCGAAGGCAGGCCTGCAACGTCCATGACCCGTGCAAAGGTCATCAGTGTGAATGCGATCATTAGACATAACTAGCGCATTAAACTGAGAGAAATCGCGACGCAGCTGAACATGTCGTATGGCAGTGTGTTCGCCATTGTTCACGAGGACCTTGGATATCGTAAGCTGTGTCAAAAATGGGTCCCATGTCTTCTCGCCGATGCGCACAAGGGACAACGTTTCCAATCGTCCCTGGCATTTTTGCAACGCTATGCCGCAGACGGCAACGGGTTTCTGCGGCGAATCGACGCAGGCGACGAAACGTGGGTCCACCACTTCAGCCCCGAAACGAAGCGAACATCAATGGAATGGGTGAACCCCTCATCACCACAACGAAAGAAGGCCAAGGTTCAACCTTCAGCCGGTAAGGTTATGGCGACAGTGTTCTTTGACATGGAGGGTTTGCTGCACGTGGAATTCATGCCGAAAGGAACGACGACCAACGCGGCGTCGTATTATCAAACGTTGCACCGGTTGCGTAAAGCGATTAAAGAGAAGCGCCGGGGGAAATTGAGCCGCGGTGTGATTTTGTTGCACGATAATGCAACACCTCGCAAGGCCCGCCAAACGAGAGAACTGCTGCAGCCTTTCAAGTGGGAGGTCTGGCAACATCCACCCTACAGTCCCGACCTAACGCCATGTGACTTACATCTGTTCGGTAAGCTCAAAACGGAGCTCAGTGATCGAGGTTTCCAGACCGATGAGAAGGTGAAGGCCGCTGTCTCCGAGTGGTTGCAGAACGCTGGAGGAAATTTCTATGCATCCGGCATCAACAAGTTGGTTGTGCGTTCGCAGAAATGTTTGGAGTCTCTTGGAAACTATGTGGAGAAGTGACGTTACAGTGTATGTCGTTATAGTCGTGTTGCTGTTGTATAGGTGGTGTAATAAATCGCCATAACTGGGAAGTGCAACTTATTTTCTGATCTGCCCTCGTATATAGATGGCACAAAACTTTAGTTGCGCATTAAATGAGTTTTGTACGCAGCTATGTCCGCGTGCTGCACCGTGAGCGATAAGGGAGTAACGTTCGCTTCTCCAGTTGCTACCGGAGTGTTCACATCGGTCTCTGGCGACCACGTAAGGGTGACAAGGCTCCATTTCACTCCCAGTAGCACACCAGTAGTTACCCCCTCCACAACCTTCCTTTTCCTACTTTCCCCTCCAAGCTCGGGGCTTCGCGCAGTGTTGTGCCATCAGATAGTAATTGCACATCTGGCATGTGTTGTGTGTTCAAAGGAAGGGTATCAGGGGTAAATTTTTGCCAAGGTTATGGACAAGGAGGTATGATTCACCCGCTTGCCGCGCGCATTCGTCAGTCTGGCACTCAATGTGTATGTGTAGTTCTATTTAATGTCTTACTTTCTATGTGTGTAGTCAAATACCAAATGACTCTTTATTGTTTAACCACATCGTACTTCTATTTACCGAGCTCGATAGCTGTAGTCGCTAAAGCGCGCCCAGTATCCAGTATTCGGGAGATAGTGGGTTCGAATCCCACTGTCGGCAGCCCTGAACATGGTTTTCCGTGGTTTCCCATTTTCATATCAGGCAAATGCCGGGGCTGTACCTTAAGGCCACGGCCGCTTCTTTTCCATTTTCCATTCCTAGCTCTTTCCTATCCCATCGTCGCAATAAGACCTATCTGTGTTGATACGACGTAAAGCAAATTGTAAAAAAAAAAAAAAAAAAAAAAAAAAAATGATGGACGTATGGTAACCCTAGCCAAGAGGAGAAAAATAAGAAGAGGAGGAACAAAGTATTTAATACTAACTTATTTTTCCTACATGAATTCTACAGATTTCTCAATATTTAAAATAAGTAGCCAATGAAGATGAGCTGTATAAAATGGCTCTTTTGGCAACTGCGTTAACTTTGCATTATTTTGATGGCTGACGTTCCTACCTTAGCTCCACTGTATATTGTTTTAATTTTGATTTGTTGGTTAGTTAACCCTAGTACCACAACGTTCATTTCTTGGAACTAGAATCACAACGTGGAGTCACCCACGGCCCTATATTTAACAAATTATTTAGGCATTGAATAACATTTATTTCAATTTGAAATAAGGAAATTACTTACATTTGAGTATATTAAGTTCAAAACATAAAGACATTTACCAAAATGTCAAGTAATATTGTTTACAGAACAATTTAATTAAAAGTGCGTTCTTTTGTTGGTTTGAATATTAAGCACTTGTTTACGTCAATATTTAGTGTATTATTGTTTATATCTTCGCAATATTTACCTTAAAATAAATAAATCACTTATATTTTTGCAAGTTAAGTTCAAATAAGAAAGTAATTAACCGTATTACCACACAATATGATGTAGGTATCTCTGTTATCAAAAGTAAGTTCCTTTTCTTGGTTTTGATCTTTGACATTTTCTACGGTGAGTAATCACTATCTTATGGCTTGCAGTATTCACAGACATTATTCCTATGTTCTGCACATAGGCTTTTAGAGCAGGAACAGCAAGTTGCTACACCTTTTCGGTCCCTGGTTCCAGGACAAAAAACACATCGTCCATGACGTCACCCAATTGGCGCAGTAACGTCACTGTGCTCCTCCTCATAACCAAGTACTTTGTGAATGTCATTTCTGAGTTGCCTTGGAAGCCTCTTGTTTACCATTCTAGTCGTTATATGCTCTTCAGATAGTCCTAGGGCAAGATTGGTCAGGAAATCTGAGCGTTTGATAATTTTCCGTCTTTTACCAGTTTTTATACCACCGGGCGAGTTGGCCGTGCGGTTAGGAACGCGCAGCTGTGAGTTTTTTCCGGGAGATAGTGAATTCGAATTCCACTGTCGGCAGTCGTGCAGATGGTTTTGCGTGGTTTCCCATTTTAACACCAGGCAAATGTTGGGGCTGTTCCTTAATTAAGGCCACGGCCGCTACCTTCCCATTCCTAGGCCTTTCCTGTCCCATCGTCGCCGTAAGACCTATCTGTGTCGGTGCGACGTAAAAAATTTGCAAAAAAAGTCTTTGTACAGTGCCATTGTTTGATAACTTTACCACTAAAACACTCCACTACGAACAGTTCTCCACAGACGAATACTTTACACAACTCACAACGTGGGGTCATATGCGACCCAAGGGCCTATAACTTTGAATATAAATAGCGGGAGAAAATAATGCAACCACTCGTTTCAAGAACGTGTCAGGCACTGAAGGTACTGGAAGCATCAGCTTCCTTGATCTTAGAGGCGCATGGGCAGAATCGGTTTAATACTAGGGTTCTAGGGTTGTGGTTCTAGGGTTAAGAAACATTATATGCCGGGCTGAGTGGCTCAGACGGTTAAGGCGCTGGCCTTCTAACCCCAACTTGGCAGGTTCGATCCTGGCTCAGTCCGGTGGTATTTGAAGGTGCTCAAATACGACAGCCCCGTGTCGGTAGATTTACTGGCACGTAAAAGAACTCCTGCGGGACTAAATTCCGGCACCTCGGCGTCTCCGAAGACCTTAAAAAGTAGTTAGTGGGACGTAAAACAAATAACATTATTATTATTATTAAGAAACATTATGTAATAAAGTAGCGGTAGTAGTACACTTCATATTATTCACAGCTATGTGCACATTTGACTTATATATTATATATTAAAAAGAAACTAGCGAACCCTACATAGGCAATGCTTGCGTGTGAGATTGAATTAACAATGCAATGATGACAAACAATTTAAACATTATTTTAAAGTACACATATACATACAGTAGATGGTAAGCAATGAGTGTTGACAATATTTGATAGAGATTATTTATCAATCAATCAATCAATCAATCAATCAATCAATCAATCAATCAATCAATCAATCAATCAATCAATCAATCAATCAATCAATCAATCAATCAATGACTCATTACTGATCTGCATTTAGGGCAGTCGCCCAGGTGCAGATTCCCTATCTGTTGTTTTCCTAGCCTTTTCTTAAATGATTGCAAAGAAATTGGAAAATTATTGAACATTTCTCTTGGTAAGTTATTCCAATACCTAACTCCCCTTCCTATAAACGAATATTTGCCCCAATTTGTCCTCTTGAATTCCAACTTTATCTTCATATTGTGATCTTTCCTACTTTTAAAGACACCACTCAAACTTATTCGTGTACTGATGTCCTCCCACGCCATCTCTCCACTGACAGCTCGGAACATACCACTTAATCGAACAGCTCGACTCCTTTCTCCCAAATCTTCCCAGTCCAGACTTTGCAACATTTTTGTAACGCAACTCTTTTGTCGGAAATCACCCAGAACAAATCGAGCTACTTTTCTTTGGATTTTTTCCAGTTCTTGAATCAAGTAATCCTGGTGAGGGTCCCATACACTGGAACCATACTCTAGTGGGGGTCTTACCAGAGACTTATATGCCCTCTCCTTTACATCCTTACTACAACCCCTAAATACCCTCATAACCATGTGCAGAGATCTGTACCCTTTATTAGTATAACAGTAGACGTTTATATATATATATATTACATGAGGTTAAGTATCTGTCATCTTTTCCCTTAATTTCAAAGACTAAGTAGTACAAACTCATCTTAGGTGAATAGTATTGCTTTTTATTTTTGATATCTGAGTGTACGAGCCAGATACTCAAAATTTGTTTCACTCCAGGTTGGTAGGCTTAATTACGAGGTCCAAGATAACTAGTATGTGTCTGTCCAAGTAAAGAGTGGCAAACCAGATCTTTTACAATTTGTTTTTTACGTCGCACCGACGCAGATAAGTCTTATGGCGACCCAAACTACCTTGATGGCGACCATGGGATAGGAAAGGGCTGGGAGCGGGAAGGAAGCACCCGTGACCTTAATTACAGTCTTACCATTTGCCTGGTGTGAACATGGGAAATCACAGAAAACCATCTTCAGGACTGCCTACAGTAGGGTTCGAACCCACAATCTCCCGAATGCAAGCTCACAGCTGCGCGACCCTAACCGCACGGCCAACTCATTCGGTCGAACCAGATCTAACCTTTAATCTTGGATCACGGTACTTCCCTAGCTGGTTCTGAAATTTGGAATAGTTTCTTTTTATGTAGCCGACAGAAATAATAGTTTTGCATCTGTCTGACAAAATACAAAAGTTTTAGATATGTTACTCGCTAGTAGGAAAGAGTACTCTACTGAAAGAAGAAAGAGTACAGAAGTGAACACCAAATGAACACATACCCTCTTTAACAATCAAATTGCTAAAAAGAAAGCCAAAAATATGCTTTCATATGCGCTGAAAACTGAAATATGCATGAACCTCTTGAATATGGATATTAACGGTAGCATACGATTTACTACTAAGGAATAAAACATGCAAATATACTAAACTCCGCCCCCCCCCCCCCACCACCACCACCACCCTAGTAACAAAAAGGCTTGAGTTACAGACGGCTCTGAGTTTACAAAGCTGAAACGCAAGCAGTGTTGCCAGCTTAGCGGATTTTCCGCTAAATTTGGCGGAATCAGAAGACTGTCGGCGGAGAAATATATAATTTAGCGGACAGCGGATTTTTTGGCGGAATTCTAGATTTATTATAGCGCAATTCAGTGTTTTATCCATTTTGCGTTTTTTAAAAAAAAATTACTCCAGTCTGTCTCCGAGCTATTTCGTATTTCCTGTCAGGAGCTAGCTATCACATGAGGAAAACACGTTATTTGGATTTGATGTTATGAGATCATGGTATCATAAATTTGTAATGCGTGGGGTATGGGTACTTATCTCTTCGTTGACGAATGACGACAGATAATGAAACTGAGAGAGTAGCATTTATTTATGTTATGAACGAAGACCGTTTGAACTGGCCTGTTCTGTGTGTGGCCCTTGAGGTAGGGGATTCACCTGGTTTGCACCCGGAAAACGCCTACAAGTTTTAGCTCGCCGGCTCGCAGGCAGGGGGTTAATACCAGTGAAACTCACAGATCAGGTGAGTGCAGATATTTACTTATTATTATTGCACATTATTTGAGATCAGATTTCTTGGCGGAATTTTAGCGGATTTTTAGTACCAATTAGCGGATCTTGAAAATTCAAGTTGGCAACACTGAACGCAAGTCTTCCTTGAAACTCAAAGGCTTCCTTGAAACCCAAAGGGAGCCTCCACCAAAACGGGAAGTCCCCGAACGATCTGGCGACGAGCTGACGCAATCCTGACCCTTCAAAAGTGACTTGCTTCTCTCGGATCAGAGGTCAGCTGGCTTATCTGGTCAATATATAAACTTCACTTGACCAAGTGGATCACCATCCTGTCATCAACAGCCAGCTACAGCACACTTACAAGGAGTCTAGACATATGAGGTAAATTCTTCTTCTGCTTCCTCTTCTTCTACTTCGTGTTACTGTATAATCATAAGGGGTAATGAATGAAGGGTTGTAATGGCTAAGCTGCCCGCTTTCTGCATGCAAGTTGGAGGGTTGAATCCCAGCTCTGTATGGTGATATTTGAAAATACTCGAAAACTCTCAAGGCGGTAGATTTACGGGCACGTATAAGAAGCAGAGGCTGTTCTAGGAGAAATATTATGGGTGGGTCCAAACGTATTTATTTGTATGCTCACATTCGTGCAAATTAATGCATTCACGTTATCAGATTATTTAATACAATGATCCACATTGTTTCTAAACAACGCACTGGCTAATAAATACGTAAAATATTAAACCAAGCGAGCTGCCTGTCGTAAGAGGCGACTAAAAGGGCCCCAGGGGCTCTTGACTTGGGTGTGTGGGTTGGCGACCACGGGGCCCTCACCTGTGACCTGGCATTGCTTACACTTGTGCCAGGCTCCTCACTTTCATCTATTCTATTCGACGTCCCTGTCAACTTTTGTTTTTTCCGACCCCGACGGTATTTGTTTTTTTGCTAGTGGCTTTACGTCGCACCGACATAGATAGGTCTTATGGCGACGATGGGATAGGAAAGGCCTAGGAGTTGGAAGAAAGCGGCCGTGACCTTAATTAAGGTACAGCCCCAGCATTTGCCTGGTGTGAAAATGGGTAACCACGGAAAACCATATTCAGAGCTGCCGACATTGGGATTCGAACCCACTATCTCCCGAGTGCAAGCTCACAGACGCGCGCCTCTAACCGCATGGCCAACTCGCCCTGTCCCGACCATATTAGAGCACTCGAGGCCTAGGGAGCCATTCATTTTCACGCCCTTCGTGGCTCTTGTCTTTCTTTGGCCGATACCTTCATTTTTCGAAGTGTCGAATCCCTTCCATTTTTTCTGTCTCATAGAGGATGGTTGCCTAGTTGTACTTCCTCTTAAAACAATAATCACCACCACTACCGCTGTCTGTGTCAGTGCGACGTAAAGTCAGTTGTAATATGATTAGCTGTGTTATGAACATACATACTTCATTATAGACGGTTATGCCTTTCGATGTTCAGTCTGCAAGCATCTGTGATTTAACTAAACATATTCTACTTGAAAGTAGCTTTGTGGCGTAGTTTAGTTCCATAACTATTATTTTTAAATCATTAGAAACTGATTCTAACCGTCGTCCTCTTGGTCTCCCACCCCTTCTCTCTTACCCTCCTCTGACCGAGTCCATTATTCTCCTTGGTAACATAACCTCCTCCGTTCGTCTCCCATGACCCCACCACCGAAGTCCGTTGATGCGTACTGCTTCATTCATCGAGTTCATTTCTAACTTAGCCTTTATTTCCTCATCCGAGTACCCTCCACCCATTGTTTCCACCTATTTGTACCTGGCATCATTCTAGCTACTTTCATGCCTGCTCCTTCTAACTTATGAATGATATATCCTGGGTCAACCCAGCTTTCACTCTCGTGAAGCAAAATTGGTCTGAAAACAGACCGTTGTAAGGATAGTTTCGTCCGGGAGATGATCCGTTTTACAGAGTACTGCTGATCGCAACTGCGAGCTCAGTGCATTGGCTTTGCTGTAACGTGATTCAATCTCACTTACTATACTACCATCAGTGGCGTATGCTGGGATCAAGACGTGGGCTACCACTAGACTTAGGTTACCCCTTTTCGATGGTTGGTTTAGTGAAAGTCCAGTCGTCAGCGTTTTGAGTTGCAGCAAATACTTTAATACACATATTAAAGTATTTGGTTGCAGCCAGTAGCCACCGCAAGTTGCCTGCTGTGTTGTCAAGGCTGCTTCACAAGCTACTGCCCAGACCTCTGCTACTAACAATGCTCAACTCCTGATCAGTGAAGATGGTAACCTAAGGTTTAGCAATTTCAAGTCCGGCTTTGTGACTAAATGAGTAGAATGCTTGCCTTTGGTCCGATAGCCCCGGTTCAATTTTCAGGATCAACCCCCTCATACTGTTAATTCCTCTGGCTTTGGGACTGGGTATTTATGACGTATTCGCCATTCATTTTATCCTCATTAGGTCACGACCAACCCCATACAGATGCCGTTCACCATTATTATTATTATTACTATTATTATTATTATTATTATTATTATTATTATTATTATTATCTTACTATATATAAAAATGGATGTATGTGTGTAAATGACACATCTCCTCCTGAACCACTCGAGCAATTTCAACCAAACTTGGTACACTTATGATTTACTATCCGGAGACGAGCACTGTGGGGGTAAGCCATCCGTAGCTCCCTTAGGAGTGGGGGGTCAGGGGGGGGCAAGGTATTTAAAAAATAGAAAAAGGTGTCGAATCCACAGTTTTCGGGGTCACTGAGATAAATAGTGACATTCTCGATTTTAAAAAAAGTCAAAGTTCAGCTCCCTTTAGGGTAGGGGGCGAGGGGGGAGTGATATATAAAATTAAACGAAAATAGTGTAAAATACATAGTTTTCGGGGTCGCCGAGGTTGAATTGTACACTCCGAATTTTTAGTATCAGGAGACAAACCACGTGGGGGTAAGACAGCGCAGGAACCCTTACGGGTGGTGGGGAGGGGGTCAGATATACAAATTACCGAAAATAGTGTCGAATCCATACTTTTCGGGGTCGCTGAGATGCATAGTGACCCGCCGGATTTTTTTAAAGGCCATGTTCAGCCCCCTTTGGGGTGGGGCGAGGGGGGAGTGATATATAAAATTAAGCGAAAATAGTGTCGAATACATAGTTTTCGGGGTCGCCGAGGTGAATTGTACAGTCCGGATTTTTAGTATCATGAGACAAACCACGAGGGGGTAAGACAGCCCAGAAACCCTTAGGGGCAGGGGGGCGAGGGGGTGAGATATTAAAATCATCGAAAGTATTGTCGAATTCATACTTTTCGGGCTCGCTGAAATAAATAGTGACACTCCGGAATTTCTTAATTTCCAAGATCAGCCCCCCTTCGGGGTGGGGGCGATGGGGGGTAATATATAAAAATAATAGAAAATAGTGTCGAATCCATAGTTGTCGGGGTCACTGCGATGAATAGTGACACAACCGATTTTTAATATCAGGAGACAAACCACGTGGGGGTAATACACCCCAGGAACCCTTAGAGTCAGAGGGCGAGGAGGCTGATATATAAAAATCATCGAAAGTAGTGTCGAATCCATACTTTTCGGGCTCGCTGAAATGAATAGTGACACTCCGAAATTTTTTAACGTCCAAGTTCAGCCCTCTTCGGGGTGGGGGCGATGGGGGGTAATATATAAAAATAATAGAAAATAGTGTCGAGTCCATAGTTTTCTGGGTCGCTGCGATGAATAGTGACACAACAGATTTTTAGTGTCAGGAGACAAACCACGTGGGGGTAATACACCCCCAGGAACCCTTAGGGTCAGGCGGGGCGAGGAGGCTGAGATATAAAATTCATCGAAAGTAGTGTCGAATCCATACTTTTCGGGGTCGCTGAGATGAATAGTGACACTCCGGAATTTTTTAAAGTCTCAGATCAGCCCCCTTCTTGGTGGCGGGTGGGTGATGGGAGAGTAATACATAAAAATAATCTAAAATAAGATTGAATC
This sequence comes from Anabrus simplex, assembly GCF_040414725.1. Classification (NCBI taxonomy): domain Eukaryota; kingdom Metazoa; phylum Arthropoda; class Insecta; order Orthoptera; family Tettigoniidae; genus Anabrus; species Anabrus simplex. Next base: position 90,929,031 of record NC_090269.1, on the reverse strand, counting down.
CATAGTTGTCGGCGTCGCTGAAATTAATATTGAGAAACCGGATATTTTATAAGTCCAAGTTCATCCCCCTTTGGGCTGGAGGGCGAGGGGGGAGTGATATATAGAATTAATCGAAAATAGTGTCGAATACATAGTTTTAGGAATCGCCGAGGTGAATTGTACACTTCGGATTTTTAGTATGAGGAGACAAACCACTTGGGGGTAGGACATCCCAGGAACGCTTAACGGCGGGGGTCTAGGGGTACTGTAAAAATCATCGAAAGTAGTGTCGAATGCATACTTTCCGGGGTCGCTGAGACGAATACCGGCACTCCGGAATATTTTAAAGTCCGAGTTCAGCCCTTTCGTGGTGGGGGCGATGGTTGAGTGATATATGTACAAATAATCGAAAATAGTGTCGAATCCATAGTCGTCGGGGCCGCTGAGATGAATAGTGAGACTACGGATATTTGGGGAAATAGTGTCGAAGACATAGTATTCGGGGTCGCCGGGGAGAATTGTACACTTCGAATTTTTAGTATCAGGAGACAATCCACGTGGGTGTAGGACACCCCAGGAACTCTTAGGGGCGGGGGACGAAGGGGCTGAGATATAAAAATAATCGAAAGTAGTGTCGAATCCGTACTTTTCGGGGTCGCTGAGATGAATAATGATATCCGGATTTTTTTTCAAGTTCAGTCTCCTTCGTGATGGGGGGACGATGGGAGAGTGGTATATAAAAATAATCAAAAATAGTGTCGACTCCATAGTTGTCGGGGTCGCTGAGATGAATAGTGAGACTCCGGATATTTTATAAGTAAAAGTTCATCCCCCTTTGTGGTGGGGGCGAGGGGATTGAACTTAAAAATAATCGAAAATAGTGTCGCTGAGATGAATACTAATACACCCAATTTTTTAAAATTCAATGTTTAGCCCCATTTAGGGTGGGGGAGGGGGGGAGTGAGAAGTAGAAATAATCGAATATACTGCCGAGTCCATAGTTTTCCGGGTCGTATTTTTAAAGTCCAACTTCAGTCCCTTTCGGCATAGGGAGTGAGAAGGTTAGAAAATAAATTGTAAAAAATGACCGAGATAGTGGACGTGTGTATGTTCCAGTATGACTTTCAAGTATGACTTACTACCTGGAAAACATACTTTGGGAGTAAGACGCCCCTAGAACCACTAGGGAAGCGGGTGAAATATAATCTGTATTAATGAATGGAAGTCAGTTTGGAGCGATCTATATATACTGTACTACATATATATATATATATATATATATATATATATATATATATATAAATTAAGGCATTAAAATGGAAACAGACGTGATTTAATGAGACCATTCTAGCATCTTGGAAACTTAAAACTTGGTACCAGACAAGCTGATGACTTCGGGATCCCTAGAAAAATCTAAAATTCTCATAATTCTCTGAGGGGGACACGCTGGGAGTTTCAAATCTGCTTAAGAACACAGTCGGTGATATTTATCCAGAACGATAACTTATAGGTTTCATGGGCTTAAGTTTCCTGAAAGTCCTCATTTTTAACCCCCTCCTCCATATGAAGATGGCGGCACAATCTCCCAGACAAGTTAGAAAATTGAAATTTGGCAAAATTATAGCTTTTTGTACGTTAAGTTTGGCTGTATTTCTGGATTTACCTAAATTTTCCACTTTGTAAACGTGTAATTGATGGTTTGATTCACTTATAGGAAAGACGGGTTCATCAACTATACGAATATTGGCCCACCCAGTAGCCATATGTGAGCCAAATTCTATGTTTGAAGCTGTATGAAAAGTAATTCACTGTGTGAAAATCTTACACAAATTTCACTCTATTCAACGTTTCTGCTCAGTCATACCTTTAAATAGATGAGGTACGAGGAAATAAGAGGCCAGAGGTGTCTTACCGTACAATCCGCTTTTCGATATCATGCACCGCTTAGCAGCAGATATTCTGTAAATGTAGTTGAACATGCATATACTTCCGTATGTGGATCTACGTTTATTCATTGAAGTCGATTTGTAGCGATCTAGAAGAGGGTGTGTCTGACATTGTAATTAATACTTTACAAATCAATAGTGAATGTCAGCTGGAGGGCGTCTGCTGTTGTAATCAGTACTCCCCACATCGACTTTAACTGGCAGTACCGAGCTCGATAGCTGCAGTCGCTTAAGTGCGGCCAGTATCCAGTATTCGGGAGATAGTAGGTTCGAACCCCACTGTCGGCAGCCCTGAAAATGGTTTTCCGTGGTTTCCCATTTTCACACCAGGCAAATGCTGGGGCTGTACCTTAATTAAGGCCACGGCCGCCTCCTTCCCACTCCTAGCCGTTTCCTGTCCCATCGTCGCCATAAGACCTATCTGTGTCGGTGCGACGTTAAGCAACTAACAAACATACATTAGATGCTCTAATACCACAGAGTCGGAAGAAAACTAAATGTGAAGGCCTACAATATCGGAAGCGCATAAAACTGATCAACAATAACAACATTACATTGGCCATTGTTGTGATGTGATTTGTCTCTTTTGCTGCCACTCATCTCCGATAGATGGGCTACTGCTGCGTCTCGAGTAAATCAGCATGCCTGAATATTGGAGGAAAGTAGCTGGGGAGTGAGAAAACTTTGCATATTCTATATGATTGTCCCGTCAACGGCGCGTACTGCAGCTAGTTCTACCCAAGTAAGAATACCTTTTTGGAGCGGGCAGGTTGGTTCCCGCCGAGCATAGAGGAAGGGTCTCTCCTCTCTACTACTTCCGGTATCGTGAAACATTATTTCTTTATGATTCCAACATCCGAATCGAATACCAGAACGCCACCGAAAAAAAATACCCATTGTCACGTCCTGTTACTTTTTTTAAGTACTACTAATGGCTTTCGGACTCGGAAGACCATGCTGCACACTTGTTAATATTGTCAAGTGTCACAACAGTACATTGCGAATGCTTCTGATGGCGAATGGAGTTTTTTACATATTCATTTCTTTGCATTGCTGTACCGATTTGAATATCAATATATTATGTTGTTTTGTACAAAATAAAATAAAAACTGCAATTATGCATTCGTATGCCCGTATGTTGCGAAAATGCGCGTATTCCGTATATACGTATTTATTTATATGCTCTATAAAATTTAGCGATTCGACTTCAAATGGTATGAATCGCCTTTACTTTTTATGGGCACACGAAACATGCAAATATGCCAAAACTCCCCTTCTAGTTACCACATTCGGCGCACACAGGCTAACTGGCGTCACACTGTAGTTGAGACCTCCTTCTATGTCTGGTACCGACCGTCTCCTCGGAGAAAGTTGACGATCATCATGGAGTACATTTCCTATTTTGCATTTACTGTACGTTAGGCTGTAACAAGTGGACAGTCCCGTGATTGGCCCATGGCAAGCTTGAGGTCTCAGCGCTGGGCAAACTAGAGGACGAGTTTCAGGTCTTCAGCATGTGAAACCTAAATATTCTTCTTCTTATTTGTTTACAGTTCTCCGTGTCTGTGCTAACTTTTTCATTTCTATGTTACTACTACGTACTACATCTACTCTAATATGTTTATCATATTTGTGGCTTGCTCTACCTCTGTGCCGTTCTTACCGCTTATACTTCCCTTAAAAGGTAACTGAACAAGTCCTGGATGTCTTTAAGACGTGTCCCATCATGTTATCTCTTCTTCTGGTTAAATGTTGCCATCCCCCTGTGGGTGAGGGTGGCAGAATAACATCCACGGTATCCCCTGCCTGTCATAAGAGGCGACTAAAAGGGGCCCCAGGGGCTCTGAAATTTGGAGCGTGGGTTGGAGACCACGGGGCCCTCAGCTGAGTCCTTGCATTGCTTCCACTTACTTGTGCCAGGCTCCTCACTTTCATCTATCATATCGGACCTCCCTTGGTCAACTCTTGTTCTTTTTCTACCCCGACGGTATTTGCGTATGGAGGCCAGGGAGTGTTTCATTTTCATGCCCTTCGTGGCTCTTGTCTTACTTTGACCGATACCTTCATTTATTGAAGTGTCGGACCCCTTCCATTTTTTCTCTCTGATTAGTGTTAGAGGATGGTTGCCTAGTTGTACTTCCTCTTAAAACAATAATCACCTCCACCACCACTAAATGTTGCCAAATCGTTCTCCTCTCACCAATTCCATTCAGTATCCCTTCCGTTCGTGATTCGATCTAACCATCTTTCCTTCAGCATTCTTCTCTAAAACCATATTTCAAAAGATTTTAGACCCTCTCTGAGCTAGTCCATCTTTCACTTTCGTACAAAGCCACACCCCAGACGAAAGTTTTTTTAAAAACCCTGTCTAATTCCTATATAAATGATTTTTTATTTTTTCAAAATCATACTGATCTGCATGTAAGACAGATTCCCTACCTATATGTTATTTTCCTTACCTTTTCTTAAATAATTGCAAAGAAATTGGAAATTTATTGAACATCTCCCTTGGTAAGTTATTCCAATCTCTAACTCCTCTTCCTATAAACGAATATTTGCCCCAATTTGCTCTCTTGAATTCCAACTTTATCTTCATATTGTGATCTTTCCTACTTTTAAAGACACCACTCAAACTTATTCGTTTACTGGTGTCATTCCACGCCATCTCTACACTGACAGCTCGGAACATACCACTTAGTCGAGCAGCTCGTCTCGTTTCTCCCAAGTCTTCCCAGCCCAAACTTTGCAACATTTTTGTAACGCTACTCTTTTGTCGGAAATCACCCAGAACAAATCGAGCTACTTTTCTTTGGATTTTTTCTAGTTCTTGAATCAAGTAATCCTGGTGATGGTCCCATACACTGGAACCATACTCTAATTGGGGTCTTACCAGAGGCTTATATGCCCTCTCCTTTACATCCTTACTACAACCCTTAAGTACCCTCATAACCATGTGCAGAGATCTGTACACTTTATTTACAATCATATTTATGTGATTACCTCAATTAAGATATTCCCTTATATTAACACCTAGGTTCCCCAGAAGGAACTTTCACCTCCTCAACGCAGTAATTAAAACTGAGAGGACGTTTCCTATTTGTGAAACTCACAACCTGACTTATAACCCCGTTTATCAACATACCATTGCCTACTGTTTGAAGAGAACAAATTTCTTCTCTAAAAAAAAAAAAAAAAGGCCTTTCTTGCTTGTCTGTATCTTACGTTCTCCTTTCTTCGCCTATCATTATAGTTATTCTGCCACCAAAGTAACAACATTCGTCTACTCCCTAATCTAATATTTCCTGCATCACCTGTCTTCGACTGTACTTCATTACTTTTGTTTTAGGTTTATTTATTATCACCTTGTTCCTCTTCTCGAAGACTTTATCGATACCGTTAATCAACTTCTCCAGATCTTTTACAGACTCAGATTAAATAACAATATCATCGGAAAATCGCAGAATTTTGATTTCCTCTCCTTGGATTGTGATTCCCTCTCTAATTCCTCTTTGATTTATTTTAGCGGCCTGTTCTATATAAACATTAAACAGGAGAGGGTACAGACAACAGCCTTATTTCACTCCATTCTCGATTTCTACTTCTTTTTCATAGCTATCGATTCTTATCACTGCAGCCTATTTTTTTATTTTTGTACAGATTGTAGATAATCCTTCTTTCTCGGTATCTGATCTCGATCACTTTCTGCATCTGAAATAGCTTGGTCCAATCAACATTGTCGAATTCTTTTCTAGATCTACGATTGATATGTACGTGGGCTATTATTATTATTATTATTATTATTATTATTATTATTATTATTATTATTATTATTATTATTATTATTTTAACAAGGAGCATGAGCAGTACAAGACAGAATGCCTTGGGGATTGTTTGTGAACTAGTAAAGGTGACTTCTGATCGAAAGAAAAGTCGCACAAAGAAAAGTATCAATTTCGACGTTGCGTTTCGTCTGCCTTTATAGTCTTCGGCACGTAAGGTTAGTCACTAAGAAGCAAATATCACCGCCTTTTTTTATTTTCTTAATGGCTCATCACTTCTGCCAACTTGACTAGTTCTATATTAAAATCACCGGACACAACCATAAAAAACTAACCTCAATATAAGCGTCAATAATGAAGGTTTACTTACCTAAGTAAATTATAAAAATGCAAATTGGCAGCAAGAGGTAGAACATCAGCTGTGGATGGATGGGACGAACTTGCAGAGGCTCGTAAACACCCGCATTCGGCTTGCTGGAGCGGAAAATCGATGGTGATGATGATATTAATAATTATTTCGTGTGGTTATTTCTAGCTGGGTTCAGCCCTTGTAAGGCAGACCCTCCGACGAGGGTGGGCGGCATCTGCCATGTGTAGGTAACTGCGTGTTATTGTGGTGGAGGATAGTGGTACGTGTGGTGTGTGAGTTTCAGGGATGTTGCGGACAGCACAAACACCCAGCCCCCGAGCCACTGGAATTAACCAATGAACATTAAAATTCCCGACCCGGCCGGGAATCGAACCCGGGACCATTCAGCCCAAGGTAGGTAGAGTATAATAGGTAGGCCATTCCCGCTCACAGCGCTCTCATTGATTGATCGCGCGTGACGTAGCCGGGAGGGCTCGAAGCGCGCGCCTGCATTGCCTGCATGCAGCATAGACCTCGATAATTTCTGATAAATAATTAAAAGTTTGGCGTTATTGTAATAAAGTGGTACTTTACATACCACCTGCAATCAGCGATATAATACTGTTGATAGAAAATAGAAGAAACTCTGAGTAATTACATCTTAAAAGCCGGCTGTTAGAACAATACATACATAGAAACACTGGAATAATTATTGGTTTAATTGCATTTAAAACTCACGTTTTGATGACTTAGGAAGTTGTTGAAGAAGGTGAAACTGCCCACAGTCGACTCTTTTGCGCTGAATACTTCTTCATATCATTTATATGATGTTTTTTTGTTGAGGTGACGTATTCTAATGAAAGTTCTGACGTACAACGATATAATATTGTCGTCAAGTTCTGGAAATTTTGATTTATTATAGAAATCAAAGTCTGCATTACCGGTACTCTTTCACATTTAGAAATATAAAGCCCGTGAAAACTACCAAAGAGTACCTCAAACTCCATAATTTTTTATACCATTCTTCGGTTGGACGAGTAAGGCCTCCTTTTGAAATGATTAATAACCAGTCGTGAGGCACTTCCTTTGGCAAGGCAAACATTTCACCTTTATCACCCAAACTGTCATCAACAGAGTGACATTTGAATGCCAAGTAGTCTGCTAGGTACTTAATTGCATCCTGGTTTATGTTTTCAATTTCGAAGTCCTGACAAGTCTTCCATCCTTAACAACTCCAACGTTTCTTCTTGTTCATCTACGGGTAAAGGTGTTAACGGCCCCTCAAAAACACCTATACATAGTTCATCGCTTACGAAGCGCAAGAAATCTTCTTCATTATCAGTATCAGGATGAAAAATACCCGTATCACTCGGCGATGAATTATTTTCAGTAAAGTTTTCCATTGACTAAATCTCACTTGTGTAGGCCTAATCAGGTAATCACCTCCAGAAAGCGCTCCTTAAGTTTAAGCCGTATCCACTCCTAAGGGAAATATTTTCATCTTTAGGCTCCCTGGAGGTCAACACGTCGAAAGTGTCATTGACTAGCTCGATAAAGTTGCTTTTAGCGTCCTTGTTTTAACTATACCGCACTGCCAGAGCTGTGCTCCTGGAAAATAACTGCGCAGCCATTCTCACATTCTGACGGAATCTGTCTGTTAGACTCAAATGAGCCTCATTAATATGATGGGCAGTTGATAGGTCACCTGTTTGAGTTTCTAATAGGTGTTCTATTGTCTATTTCGGAAATTCTGAACCATCAGCTAACGTCAAACCTTCATCTACAAAAAGTGGTTTCTCAATAATTTCAAGATGTGGGGTACATCCAAGGCCAACTAGTGTAGCCTTGGTACATCACAGAACACCCACACCTTCCTTTTATCATCCACTGGATTGGCAAAAGAGCTCTTGTCCTTGTGCACGTCTATTTCCTTCCACACTTTGGTATTTTTGCCCCCCATGTCACAAGTTACTGCGACAATATGAATGCCACAAGCCTCAAGTTTACTAATTATGTTTATTAACAACTCTGACGCCATTGTCACGTCGCTTCTATGCAGCAAAGAGCCCTCGAATCATCGCTACCTAACGTTGCTGTGAGGCCCTAGTATGCGGTCATCAGATGAATCGTATGAAATACGTCCGTCTGTATTCATTTCATCAAATGTCAAAACCGCGATATTTTCAGACTCCTTGTAATTTACTGCGCTCCTCACGTTTTGGAAATCTGTGGTACAAGACACCAGTTATTTTCGATCCCTAATTAGTACATTGTGCCGTAGCACAATTAACTTTATATTTAGAAACCTTAATCATCTTTAACACAATAATCAACACAATACGGAAAATGTTACAAGACTGCGTACCGCAAAATGGACCTATACTGAAAGCGAGTTCCTTATCGTTCAATGCTACAGCTGCCGACAGGAGACCTCCACGTGACGTCAGCATGAGGCGATGTTACGCTGGAAGCAAAGCGCGGGAGTCGGGAATGAGCCCCCCTGCATTCAGCCAACGAGTCGGACATGGTGGAGGTGGTGGTGGTGGTGAAATAAAACAAGAGATTCATAATCAAGACGGTTTTCAAGGTCAGTGAGAATTACGTAGCGCATACCTATCTACGAAATGTCACTGTAATATTTGACCCAAATGGAACATTATAATAGTTTTTACACAAATAAAGTGTAAAATCTGCGGTAAATTAAGAAATAGTACGAAATATTTTACTTGCAGAGAATGTTATGGATACATACTTTACTACCTTACCACTATGTTTTTTCTGCTACGTCGCAGCGCTTCCTTAAGTGTTTTGTTTGTCTAACACTTTCATGTGCGATGACTTTGCTCACTGAAGTTGTTTGCGATAATTAGGTGTCGTTTTCTTCATGTTGCTCATTCATTTTGTGCCCTAACTCATTCATAAATGATATATTTATTGGTCCAGGGATCATGCTGTTTTCATTTCAACAATGCTATTTTCCTTTCAACAAAAAAGTAATATATTTATTGGTCCAGGTATCATGCTGTTTTTCTGTTTGAACTGCCCACGCTAGTCATATGCACAAAGATAATGAGAATTCACAGACATAGCACTCCCATTCGTCGGTGCTAGTCCTGGACCTCAAGAAAGAAACAAAAGACGGCACGAGCAGCGGAATACAACATAAGGGAGTCCTGTCTACAGCCTATAAGTATTATATGCGAACCTTTTCTTGAGCCCGATTTTTACGGGGTGAGGAGTAAGGAGGGAGCGCTGCCGGTTCCGGTTTTACTGCCAACTGGATGGAAATGAAATCTGAATTGAATCGATAATATGATCGATCGATATGAATTTTCTAAACATTTATTATCTTACGCCAACAACTGTGTCACACATACATCATTTAACATTATATAACATTTCTCGATGCGAATCTTGTTCCTAGCATGAATTATATAGTTTCGGCTTTGCTGTGTAAACAACAACAGTACTAGTTCGTAAAGTGTTCGCCAGATGTCGCACAGCGATGCATAAGCGATTCATAGTTTGTGTTTCAAAGGTTGCCTATACGGATGCCGAAGATAACCGAGGTCTACCGATTCAGCACTAGAGAGCTCAGGCCTCAAGAAAAGGTTCGCATATAGTACATATACGCATTTCTCTAGGTATTTCTCTACTAACGACGGTATTTCTTAATTTACCGCGGATTTTTCACCTCATTTGTGTAAAAGGAATTATTATGTTCCATTTGGGACAAATATTACAGTGGCATTTCGTAGATAGGTATGCGCTACATAACCAAGGAAAGAAACACTCTCTCACCCTCACTCAATTTAATGTTATACATTTCTGCCTTTATTTTGATATACGCATTACTATAAACGTATTCATGAAAAGGACACGTCTTGAACGATGCCATTTTTATTTAATAAATCTTTGTAGTGTGATGTTCAAAAGTTCCAGAACTTACTTCCTGCTTTCCTTTTCGGAGGAGTTCTTGCAGATCTTGCATCTTAGACATCGTAATTAAATTCTATACATAAGAACTGGACGAAATAAGACCGTATTAATGAACTGTTTCATTCGTCATTTCACACCACCTACGTTATAAATGCATTATTGGAACATGTTACAGTTGTTCTACATACCTGGTTTTATCCAAATAGATTTACAATCCTACAGAAAAAGAAAATATGCTTTACTTATTTTCGTAAATGTAACAGTAGTGATTTTCACAACACGCAATGGCAGTACGTATAATCTCGTAAGTCACGAAAAAAAATATGACTCAGCCTACACAGTGCCAACATGCGAGATGAACGGTAACTATAAGACGTCGTATCGGCAAGTAGGGTCCCTAAACTGTATGATTGGCGACAATGAATCGAACCCAACAGTTATAAAATAACTATAAATCACTACCTTCAGTGTCCGACTCGTTGGCTGAACGGTCAGCGTACTGGCCTTCGGTTGAGAGGGTACCGGGTTCGATTCCCGGCCGGGTCGGGGATTTTAACCATAATTGGTTGATTCCAATGGCACGGGGGCTGGGTATATGTGTTGTCTTCATCATCATTTCATCCTCATCACGACGCGCAGGTCGCCTACGGAAGTCAAATAGAAATACCTGCACCTGGCGAGCCGAACCCGTCCTGGGATATCCCGGCTCTAAAAGCCATACGACATTTCATTTCATTTACTACCTTCAGTGTTAACAGAGGAGAAAAGGTTAGGTTGTTAGGAACTACGTTCACGCAGTGTTGCCAACTTGGCGGAATCAGAAGACTGTCGGCGGAGAAATATATAATTTAAGCGGACAGCGGATTTTTTGGCGGAATTCTAGAATTATTATAGCGGAATTCAGTGTTTTATCCATTTTACGTTTTTTTTTTTAATTTGTACTCCGGTCTGTCTCCAAGCTATTCCGTATTTCTTGCCAGGAGCTAGCAATCACATGAGGAAAACACGTTATTTGGATTTGATGTTATGAGATCATGGTATCATAAATTTGTAATGCGTGGGGTATGGATGGGTACTTATCTCTTCGTCGACGAATGACGACAGATAATGAAACTGAGAGAGTAGCATTTATATTTATGTTACGAAGGAAGACCGTTTGAACTGGCCTGTTCTGTGTGTGGCCCTTGAGGTAGGGGATTCACCTGGTTTGCACCCGGCACTAAAATGCCGACAAGTTTTAGCTCGCCGGCTCGCAGGCAGGGAGTTAATCCCAGTGAAACTCACAGATCAGGTGAGTGCAGATATTTACTTATTATTATTGCACATTATTTGAGATCAGATTTCTTGGCGGAATTTTAGCGGATTTTTAGTACCAATTAGCGGATCTTGATAAGCCGGCAACACTGCGCTCACGTCCCGAGAACTATAATAGACTTCCTTTAAACCCTAAAGAGAGCCTCTATCAAAACGGGAAGTCCCCTCACGGTCCGGCGACGACCTTAATTGATCTTGACCCTTTGTAGAGGTGTGACGGTCCAGAGAAAATGTGTCACTGCTCCAACTGCTCCAGTGACACGTTGCCGGTCCAGTGACAAACCGGTCCAACCACAGATGGAGCTGAGGAGCATGGGATAGCATGCAGAGCGCGGTGACACGCTGCCGGTCCAGTGACAAACCGGTCCAGCAACAGATGGAGCTGAGGATCATGGCTCCGCGGTGACACGCTACCGGTCCAGTGACAACCGGTACAAGCACAAATGGAGCTGAGGAACACTGTTGCCAGCCCATAAATATTTTCTCCACCAATTTTTAGTTCAAAATCTGCTAAATTTCGAACTGAAGTAAAAGAGCATATATCAACTGTGTTAATAGAGGGGATTAACTCAACACTCACCGCACTATATGCTCTGAAACAGATCTGCAGATCTGACGTCCTGTGGTTGCATATGAAGCCACATGGTACTACTCTCTTTCAAAATATATGCTGGCAGTTCAAAGTGCAAAGCACATCCGGAAATTCTCAAATCTGTTTCGAAAGTTACTTTCACTTTCATTACTGTTTTCATTGGTTTTGATAAGTACGGAAAAAAATAATGTCTAACACTTTCGCATTTATATTGCACTACCAATAGGTGCACCGTCCGTGTTTGGGATTACTAGGATGCTTAACCAACTAGTCTTTTAAAGTTTAATTCTTTAACCACTTTTTACGAAATATCTGACTGTACATTTAACCTTTTCTTTTGACATATTGACATACCAAACATAACCTGACGTCAAAAGAAACACGATATCAAACACGACACTACCCGTCTCCTCTCATCAAGAGCACAGTAACGATTGCAACCAATTCTGGCTAAGGTTGTGGGCCAGAGCTGCTCTCATTGTGTTATACGGGCCCGCCTGAAAAAATTACAACTCGGACCCTGTCAAATAAAATGTAAAATGTATGAATAAAACTAAACTCCATTGCGCAACAGCGCCGAAGGGTCATGACCTACCAAGCGAAAGCAAACCTATGAATAACTACTGCAAATTAAATCACCGAGCTTGATAGCTGCAGTTGCTTAAATGCGGCCAGTATCCAGTATTCGGGAGATAGTGGGTTCGAAACCCACTGTCGGCAGCCCTGAAGATGGTCTTCCGTGGTTTCCCATTTTCACACCAGGCAAATTTAATTAATTAAGACCACGGCCGCTTCCTTCCCACTCCTAGCCCTTTCCTGTCCCATCGTCGCCGTAAGACCTATCTGTGTCGGTGCGACGTAAAGCAACTTGCAAATGAAATCACAACAGGAAGATGTAATGCAATACATTGTCAATTTATGTAAGCAAATGAATTATTCATTACTGTAAGATTACGAACAAAATATTTAAAGGTTCTTTAAGTTGATGCCATCCTGGTGGGAACATCCAAATGTTGTCCATCGATAACATCACAGGGAAATTAAATTAAAATTACCAATCTCTATTCCCTGACAGGTTTACAGGACGCGTGTGCGTCTCCGATAACCCTTCCAAAAATATGAATTCATGCTCCGCACGTGTGAATGAGTCATGCACTCAAATGCTATTACTTAGGAAATGTATACATGGCATCACGCACCCACACGATTACGCGAAGCGCTGTGCTAGTATTTACTTGACTCACCTAATTTACCAAATGATAAATTAAAGTATACATGGCATCACGCACCCACACGATTACGCGAAGCGCTGTGCTAGTATTTACTTGACTCACATAATTTACCAAATGATAAATTAAAATCCACCAGAATGATATTATTATTATTATTATTATTATTATTATTATTATTATTATTATTGCTGGCCCCGTGATGTAGGGTTAGCGTGCCTGCCTCTTACCCGGAGGCCCCGGGTTCGATTCCCGGCCAGGTCAGGATTTTTACCTGAACCTGAGGGCTGATTCGATGTCCACTCAGCCTACGTGATTAGAATTGAGGAGCTATATGACGGTGTGATAGCGGCCCCGGTCTAGAAAGCCAAGAATAACGGCCGAGGGGAATCGTCGTGCTGACCACACGACACCTCGTAATCTGCATGCCTTCGGGCTGAGCAGCGGTCACTTGGTAGGCCAAGGCCCTTCGAGGGCTGTAGTGCCATGGAGTTTGGTTTGGTTTATTATTATTATTATTATTATTATTATTATTATTATTATTATTATTATTATTATTTGTAGAAATGTTTTAGTGATGAAGTAGATTACTGTGGATTTCTTTCGTTCACATTAAATAATGAACACCGTACCGGTATGTCTCCGTCCTGTTCTTGTCACATCCTCCCTAACGGTACGGGACGACGACGGCTGTGTCGCTGGACCGTTTGCGGATAGCAGTAGCAACACTGTCACAGCAGTGGACCGGTACAGGACGCTGTGAGTCGCAGCGCAAGACCGTCACAGTTTGGTCACAGTAGCAGACAGCAGTGGACCGGTAGCAGCAAACTGCGAGTCGCAGCGCAAGACTGTCACAGTAGCAGTGGACCGGTAGCAGCCAACTGCGAGTCGCAGCGCAAGACTGTCACAGTAGCAGTGGACCGGTAGCAGCCAACTGTGAGTCGCAGCGCAAGACTGTCACAGTAGCAGTGGACCGGTAGAGAAGAGGCTCCTGGAGCAGGTTGTCACTGCTCCATTCGGAGAATAGGTGACGCGTACCGGTACAGCAGTACCGACTCACCTCTAACCCTTTGCAAGTGAAGACTGCTTACAGTTCTTTGGTGAGTTGTTTGCGCATAGCAGCTAAGCCAAATCAGATATGAACTTGCTTCTCTCCGATCAGAGGACAAGTGGCTTATCACTTTTTTTAACCCTCACATGACAAAGTGTCCTGTCTTCAGCAAGCGGCTGCATCTCCCGTACGAAGATTGCATTGTTGTCAGATATAATAATAATAATAATAATAATAATAATAATAATAATAATAATAATAATAATTCAGTGGCGTATGCTGGGATCAAGACGTGGGCTACCACTAGACTTAGGTTACCATTTTTCGATGGTTGGTTTAGTCACGGCCGACTTGATGTGTCGCTCTAGCTAGCTCCTTACCGGCCTTGACAATCGGGTCCACGTACTGTAATCGGAGTAGTTACACAACTCGACACGTGGCGCTGGCGGCCGACCTATTTGCGGTAGAAATGCATACTTCTTTATGGAAAATATATTGACTTTGGTTGCCGATTTATCGTAATTTAGAGCTATGGAGAATATTACATGGGTTAATACTGTTAAAATGATTAATCTTAAAGGTTACTTTCGTTGATATTTGCCAAAATGATGTCGTGAAATGAAACTGCGGGGAGATGACTTAGTCCAGCTGACGTTCTGATATTGACTCTGATTGCCGATGTATCTTAATTTAGGGAATAAAATAGTATGTTACATTGACTAATATTGTTAAAATGATTAATCCTAAAGGCTACTTTCATTGATATGCCAAAACAACGTCGTGAAATGAAACTGCGGAGGATGGAGTAGTCCAACTGACGTTCCTTAATTGTGAGGAATAATAGTAATCGTTTTTATTATCATGGCATTTAGATACATAGCAGAACTTACCACAATGCTTTTGTCTTCTGATGTTAATATCGAGATTAAGAGTCATTGTTCAATTAGAGTTTTAAAATTCTTCAAGCGCTGCTCTCAGGAAGGGGGCTGGACAAAACATAAGAGTCTTACTTTTTCCATATTCGTTGTATGCAGAACATAAATATTTTGACTCAAACATGTTTAAATGTTAATTTCAATATATATAGTTTCAGATTATATTTCATTCATACCTTTCACTAGAATATTAAATACCGGGCAAGCTGGCCATGCTAAATTCAGAAAATAAATTTTACTTGAAATGCAGTAGGGTGGAACAAGTTGGCCGCGCGGCGTGGAGCTGTGAGCTTGCATCCGGGAGATAGTGGGTTCGAACCCCACCTGTCGGCAGCTCTGGAGACGGTTTTCCGTGGTTTCCTATTTTCACATCAGGCTGTACCTCAATTAAGGCCACGACCGATTCCTTCCCACTGCTAGCCCTTTCCTATTCCACCGGCGTCATAAGACCTATCTGTGTCGGTGCGACGTAAAACAAATAGCGAAAGAAGAAGAATTTTAAATAAAAATTCAGTGAGAGAAAAGTATTTTGAGTAAATAAAATGTAAACTGTTCTCTGCTCGACGACGATGATGATGATGATGATGCTTGTTGTCTAAAAGGGCCTAACATCTAGGTCATCGGCCCCATTGCTCAGGTAACAACACTTCATACGCTGGCCTTACCGTCATAGCAGTAGTGATTCTTACTTGTCAATGTTTAAATGTTAAAGTTCAGATTATCTTGAACAAAAATGTGTTGTGTTGCTGTCATATGGCAAATACGACACCGCCTAAAGGATTATTCTATGAAAGAAAATTCATGGGTAAAAATGATTAGCGGCTACTCACGGAGGCCCGGGTTCGATTCCTGGCCCTGCCACGAAATTTCAAAAGTGGTACGAAGGCTGGAACGGGGTCCACTCAACCTTGGGAGGTCAACTGTGTAGAGGATGGTATCGATTCCCACCTCAGACATCCTCGAAGTGGTTTCCCATAGTTTCCCACTTCTCCTCCAAGCAAATGCCGGGATGGTAACTAAAGGCCACGGCTGATGCCTTCCCTCTTCCTTGGATATGCCTTCCAATCTTCCCATCCCCGACACAAGGCCCCTGTTCAGCATAGAAGTTGCGGCCGCCTGGGCGAGGTACTGGTCATCCTTCCCAGTTGTATCCCCCGACCCGCAGTCTCACGCTCCACGATACTACCCTTGAGATGGTAGAGGTGGGATCCCTCACTGAGTCCGAGAGAAAAGCCAACGCTGGAGGGGTAAACAGAGTAAGAAAAGAGAAAGAAAGAACGAAGGTAAATACCCGACATAGAAACGGAAAACTAAGACGTAGTTTTGTCCTGGTCTACAGAGAATTCGTAAAATGATAGTGTCCCTTTGCTTTTTTTTTCCTGTTCGGAATACAAAAAAGGCACACAGCAATATATATTCGAATATTTCCTAACACAGTTAAAGAAAAGCAAATCAACATACCATTAAAAAACGAATTAGCACATAAATTAAAATCCTTGTTCAGGACGAAGTTACAGCGAGAAATCACTTTGTTCTTGTTTCCATAAAATTTCTGCTCGAAGTACGAAAAGGTGCACAAGAATGTCTCAAATTCCAAGATTTGTAAACACAATTTTAAAAAATATAATCACCACACTACACAATAAAAAATAAACTCACTAGCGCATAACTATCAGATTTCATTATCAAGCCAACAAGCACCTCATTGCGAACACATTGCTAACATTTACGACAGCAAAACCAAAAAATAAAACTGGAAATGCGGCAATTTGCGGTATACAGCATCCTGTCAATGGGTAGTAGGCCAGCGCTCCAGCGGCATTATGGTGAAACTTTCCAATTACAGCTTTATGCTGGGCTTCACAAGCGATTGTCAAGGCCGGTATAAGGAGCGCAGCGAGGTATCCAGTCGGCCGTGGTTTAGTGAACGTCAAGCCTTCAGCGTTTTGAGCTGCAGCCAAGGATGCTTCACAAGCTACTGCCCTGGCCTCTGCTACTGCCAATGCGCAACCCCTGATCAGTGGAGATGGTAGCCTAAGGTTTAGCAAATTTAAGTCCGGCTTTGTGGCTAAATGGATAGAATGCCTGCCTTTGGTCCGATGCCCCGGATCAATTTTCAGAATCAATACCCTCATACTGTTAATTCCCCTGGCTTGGAGACGGGGTATTTATAACGTCTTCGCCATTCATTTTACCCTCATTAGGACACCACCAAGCCTATACAGATTCCATGATCTATTATTATTATTATTATTATTATTATTATTATTATTATTATTATTATTATTATTCACAAAATTTGAATTTTACAGCGGTCGTACTCATCGTTCACTGATTAATTAGCTTCCTCGGGAGATCAGTAGTGGTGTCCGGCCCATGATCACGGGCTCGATTCCAACCAACAAAAGAGAACCTGAAAGTTTGCATTGCATAGCAGATCTACCTATAATAACAGCAGCCTTGTAGTGTCTTCCTACGGTTACGTGCCAGTTGCGACCGTGCCGGATGCGACCGGCCATTATCGTGCCAATAGCGACAGAGTGGTTATACATCGTGCCGCATTCGACCCATCACTCACTTACAATTGATCTGCATTAAGGGCTGTCACCAAGTGGCAGATTGCTTATAAGTAGCTAACTTGGTCTTTTCTAAAATAAAGGTCTGACACCGTGGTTAGCAGGTTCGAGTGCCGTTGGTCCAAAGAAAAATATAATAATGTTGCTGGCTTTACGTCCCAGTAACTACTTTTATGGTTTAAGGAGACGCCGAGGTGCCGGAATTTAGTCCCGCAGGACTTAGTTTACGTGCTAGTAAATCCACCGACACAAAGCTGACGTATTTGAGCACGTTCAAATACAACCGGACTGAGCCAGGATCGAACTGCCAAGTTGGAGTCGGAAGACCAGCATCTCAACCGTCTGAGCTACTTAGCCTGGATAAAAAAATAAAAAAAATCAACATCAGAATGTTGGCCGGCAGGGTAGAAAAGTTGGTGGTAGACAGTTTCTAATCACTAGATTGCATGCCAAAAGCCTGGATTCAAATCCAAACCTTTTCGCAGTGTTCAAATGGAGTGAGGGGATATACTGTTGATGGTGATTCGGCCGTCGGAT
Source organism: Anabrus simplex (assembly GCF_040414725.1). NCBI lineage: Eukaryota > Metazoa > Arthropoda > Insecta > Orthoptera > Tettigoniidae > Anabrus > Anabrus simplex. Next base: position 90,910,805 of record NC_090269.1, on the reverse strand, counting down.
GGCGACCTAAAGTATTGATCAGACCCCTTGGTATTATTCGAGAGGAGTAGGCTACGTGCCGAAACCGGGTTTCATCTTTCCCTACTTCATTAGCATAATCCCACATCCAGACGCGCAGGACGCCCACAGGAGTCAGGTGGAAAGACCTGCACCAGGCAAGCCGAACACGTCCTCGGACACTCCTGGTACTAATAGGACACGATAAGTAAGTAGGCCTAAGTCGTAAATAATTTCAGAGAATTAGGATCTTTTCTTTTGCTAGTGGCATTACGTCGCACCGACACAGACAGGTCTTAAGGCGACGATGGGATAGGAAAGGGCTAGGAATGGGAAGGAAGCGGCCCTGGTCTTAACTAAAGTACAGCCGCAGCATTTGCCTGGTGTGAAAATGGAAAACCACGGAAAACTATCTTCAGGGCTGCCGACACTGGGATTCGAACCCACTATCTCCCGGATGCAAGCTTAGGGCCGCGCGCCTCTAAGCGCATGACCAACTCGCCCGGTGGGAAAAGACGTAAACGCATCACCATGTTTCGTGTTGTAAAACGAGTTTTCCCCCAGAAGTGTTATGTAAAGTAGGGGCAGCAGCTGCTTATAGGCATTGCACTTCGTTTAGGTTACCTTATCTTGGGTGATGACACAACTTATTAAATGACAATTTGCTTGTCAACGCCGGTCGCATCCGGCACGGTTACAGAATATGTGGTCGCTAGTGGCACGGGTCGCATGCGGCTCGGTCGCATCTGGCACGCCATGACGCCAACGCCACCCCTCCTACTGTACACGGATGTAGAATAAACGGAAGCGATATACCAGCACTCTGTTATCTGTATGATTAAGTCAGAAGTATGAGGTGAGGAAGTATATATACGATGAGTAACGCATGGTTGATAGCAGTGGCGATCTGACGGACCGAAGCTTATAGCACACCTATCCTCCTGGTCCTCGCTCCTGTTCGATATACTGTAGCAAGCCTCACGGGGCGAATAGAGAAGAGAGGGACGAGAGTCTGGGCTGCGATATCAGTCTTGGATGCCTTGCTCTCAGAAATACGTGCGATGTTTTTTCTCACTGCTTTCAAGTTTTGTAAATGGAACAATGTGTCAGATGCTTACATTATAATGTGCTTTAGAATCCTATCATTCTCAATTGAGGTTTGGGCTTCACCGATAGCCTTGGTAGCCTTCACTATACGCCAATGATATAATTACTAGCAAATGTACGTGTGCATCGCTACAGTATACTACATTGCGTACGGATATCGAAGTAAATTACTGTACCGTATATGAAGTGAATAAGATTTTTTAAATTGCATATCTCTTGGCGTTATCCGAGAAGCAGATTAGGGAGGCCCACAGACATTGTGCGAGTTGCGGAGTTATGATGATAACGGCAGGTCCACTTGTTTACTGCAATTCACAAAAGAGTTAGGAGATTTCATTTAACGGCAGACCCCATTGCCTACTGCGCGGCCACCATCGATTTGGGGAGTATTCGTTACAATGGCAGGCCCCCTGTCCTTCTTTCAGACAGATTACAGTTGACCGGGCGAGTTGGTCGTGCGGTTAGGAGCGCGCGGCTGTGAGCTCGCATCCGGGAGGTAGTGGGTTCGAACCCCACTGTCGGTAGCCCTGGTTTTCCGTGGTTTCCCATTTTCAAACCAGGCAAATGCTGGGGATGTACCTTAATTAAGGCCACGACCGCTTCCTTCCAATTCCTAGGCCTTTCCTATCCCCTCGTCGCCATAAGACCTATCTGTGTCGGTGCGACGTAAAGCAACTAGTAAAAAAATAGATTACAGTTGAGGAAATTTTATTATAATGGCAGATACCTTCCCTAATGCCAGTCAAATTGAGTTGTGTTATTATCATTATAATGACAGACCCATTTTTCTAATGCCAGTCAGCTTGCTGCCAGTCACACCGAGTTGGTGAGTTTTCATTATAATAGCAGGCCACTATGCGTAACGTCAGTCACATTTTAAAAGGGTAAATTTGTTTATAATGAGGAGCACCCTTGCCTACTGGCAGACAGAACGCTAATCAAATCGAGAAAGGAAAGATTCATTATAATGGTACACAGCAGTTGGAGGAAGACCCCATTCCTACTGCCAGTCAAAGTCGATGTGGGGAGTACTGATTGCAATAGCAGACGCCCTACTGCTGACAGTCGCTATCGATTTGTAAAGTATTAATTACAATGGCAGACACACCCTTTCTAGATCGCTACAAATAGACATCAATGAATAAATACAGATCGACATTCGGCATGTTCACCTTCATTTGCAGAATAACTGCTGCTAAACGGTGCATCATATCGAAAAACGGATTGTACGATAAGACGCATCTGGCCTCATTTAGCGATCTAAATGGCTGGTCCTATCATATATTCCCGTATTTCAATCAGTTTAAGGTAAGATTGTTTCAGACACGTTGAATAGGGTGAAATTTGTGTAAATTACTTTTCAGATACCTATATGACAGCTTCAAACATAGAATTTGGCTCACATATGGCTACTGGATTGGCCAATATTCGTGTAGAATTTGATTATCCTTTCTTTCCTATAAGTGATTCAAACCATCAATTATACGTGTACAAAGTGCAAAATTTATGTACAATACAGAAATGGAGCCTAATTTAACGTATAAGGGATAGAGATACGACAAAAAGTTATACGAGCAAAGTTGTAGATCACTCCAAATTGAACCGAGATTGTGCCGTCTGTTTTGTGATAGGACTTACCGTTTAGCCACGAAATACCTCAAAACGAAAGTCTGCACAGTCATTAAAATTGCCTCCATATTTCGATATTTTTCGGGGGTAAATAATATTTTTTTACATCTCGTAACTTTTCCGTCGGTTACAGGCTAAACGCTATAATTTTTGCAAGATTTCAATTTTCTAGCTCGTCTGGCAGATTGTGCCACCATCTTGATATGGGGAGGGGGTTAAAATAAAGACTTACAGGAAAATTTTAACCATGAAACCTATAGGTTATCGTTTTGGATAAATATATCCGACTGCGTTCTTATGCAAATTTGAAACTCCCAGCGTGCCTCCTCAGAGAATTATGAGAATTTTCGATTTTTCTAGGGATATTGAAGTCATCAGCTTGTCTGGCACCACGTTTTTAGTTTCTAAGATGCCTGGAAGTGTCTCATTAATTCAAGTCTGTTTTCATTTTTATACCTTAATTTATAAATATATATACAGTACAGTATAAATAGATCACTCCAAAGTGACTTCCATTTATTAATATGGATTATATTCCACCCCCTTCCCCAGTGGTTCTAGGGGCGCTTTATTCCCACAGTATGTTTTCCAGATAGTAAGCCATACTTGTAACAATCTTAGTGATAGCCACTCTGGAAAATACATACGTACATTATCTCGGTCATTTTGGACAATTCATTTTTTCACCCTTTCTCACCCCCTAACCCAAAGGGGGCTGAAGTTGGACTTTAAAAAATCCGGAATGTTACTATTCATCTCAGCGACCCGGAAAACTATGGATTCGACACTATTTTCGATTATTTTTGTAACTCACTACCCCCTACCCTCGCCCTAAAGGGGGCTAAACTTTGAGTTTTAAAAAATCGGGAGTGTTACTATTCTTCTCAGCGACCCCGAAAACTATGGAGTCGACACTATTTTCGATTATTTTTGTATCTCAACCCCCCTCGCCCCCCACCCCAAAGAGGGATAAACTTGGACTTATAAAATATCCAGAGTCTCACTATTCATCTCAGCGATTCCGACAACTATGGATTCGACACTATTTTCGATTATTTATATGTATCACTCTCCTATCGCCCCCTCACCACCCCGAAAGGGGCTGAACTTGGACTTTAAAAAGTTCCGGAGTGTCACTATTCATCTCAGTGACCCCGAAAAGTATGGATTCGACACTACTTTTGATGACTTTTATATCTCAGCCCCATCGACCCCCCGCCCCTAAGCGTTCCTGAGGTGTATTACCCCCACGTGGTTTGTCTCATATTACAAATCTGTAGTGTCGCTATTCATCACAGCTACCGCGAAAACTATGTATTCGACACTATTTTCTATTATTTTAATATATCAGTCCCCCGTCGTCCCCCACACCGAAGGGAGCTGAACATGGACATTAAGAAATTCCGCAGTGTTATTATTCATTTCGGCGAGCCCGAAAGATATGGATTCGACACTACTTTCGACGATTTTTATATCTTACCTCCTCGCCCCCCCCCCCGCCCCCTAAAGGTTCCTGGGGTGTCTTACCCCCACGTCGTTTGTCTTCTGATACTAAAAATCCGAAGTGTACAATTCACCTCGGCGACCCCGAAAGCTATGTATTCGACACTATTTTCGATTAATTTTATATATCACTCGCCCCCCACCACACCAGAGGGGGGTGAGCTTGGACTTATAAACTATTCGGAGTCCACTGTTCATCTCAGCGACCCGACAACTATGGATTCGACACTATTTTCGATTATTTTTATATATCACACTCCCATCGCCCCCCACTCTGAAGGGGGCTGAACTTGGACTTAAAAAATTCCCGAGTGTCACTATTCATCTCAGCGATCCCGAAAAGTATGGATTCGACACTAATTTCGATTATTTTTATCTCACCTCCCTCCCCGCCCCCCGCGGGTCCCTGGAGTGTATTAGTCCCACGTGGTTTGTCTCCTCATGTTAAAAATCTGTAGTGTCACTATTCATCTCAGCGATCCCGAAACTATGGATTCGACACTACATTCTATTATTTGTATATATCACTCCCCCATCGCTCACCACCACCCCGAAGTGGGCTGAACTTGGACATTAAAAAGTTCCGGAGTGTCACTATTCATTTCAGCGAGCCCGAAAAGCATGGATTCGACACTATTTTCGTTAATTTTTATATCTGACTCACTCGACACCCCCCCCCCCCGCCCCTATGAGTGTTCGGGTTGTCTTACCCCAACGCGGTTTGTCTCCTGTTACTAAGTCATAAGTGTACCAAGTTCAGTTGAAATTGATCGAGTGGTTTAGGAGGAGATGTGTCATTTACACACACACACACACACACACACGCACACGCGCACACACACACACACACACATACATTCATTTTTATATATAGTAAGATAATATTATAATATAATAATTTTATTGTTTCGGGGTTTCCGTGGATAACAGAGGGATGAGAAGCGCCTGATTTGAATGGCTGGACAGGGAATAAACTACAGCAGAATTTACCATGCAACAAATTTTGAAATGTTCTTTCTTTCCTTTATTTTCTGAGTTTGAAATTGGAAAAATAGAAAATCTGAATGAATAACAACAATATTAATGAGCTCGTCAGCTCTAACAAAATAGTGGACTTTGAGGTCCAAATATCAGATACAAAACCTTCAGAGAATTACAAATGTTAACTTACACAGATAATAGCTGAATTGTTATTGCCCGGTACAAAATTTTATAACAGCAAGACATGCTCCAGGAAAGTACACTTCATAAAAGTCTGCGCTCCAACTATATCATAGTTCAGCCTCGCAGAGGCATCAATTTCTTACGGTGCATGTAAGTTCCACTTGACAAACTATCGGTTGTCCTCCATTAAAGTATTTAGGCTACACTATGTTGCCCCGATGTGGGCTTATATATTGCTAAACAGTTGCAGGGTTCACTGTTCCTGAAGGGAAATAACACCAGAAAAACTACACAGAAATAAATGCACAGGGGCATAATTGCCCATAATAAGTGGCCTTAGTTTAAAAAGAAAAGGTTGCGCATGAACGGCCATAAACAAAATGCTAGGAGGCGAAACACTTACCCTCTTTATAGAAATAGTTAAAACCCTAAGCTGGCTTATGGCCCCAAAATAGAGGCTAAGCCTATACTACAGCGGGGTGACTAAATGAGAAACATTAATGCCAAATAAGTGTTAAGAAATGTAGAGGTTTTAAAATTTTAGTCACCCCATGCCGAGTTGAATGGGAACCAACAGAGGGTAATCACTTTTTGTTCCTGAAAATTCTACATTTAAAATACCAAATTGTAAATTTTACATTAAATAAAAGGTGTTGAAACCTTCCCCTCAAACTATCCGCAGGAGTTACCACATGTCTATGAAAATTCTGCCATTACATTGAGTCGCTGGCCCTTACTCTCTCAGGCCGCGCCCCTGCCTCCTGGTTCATGTCGATTCCCTCTCCTCACACTGGAGCAATTCAGACAATATGGCCCTTAAGCACCCTGCTTTTATAGAATTTTTAAGGGGAATCTTCCAGGACTCTTTACTGATAGGCTGGATTCCTGTGCACACCCTCAATTTTAATTGGCTAGAGAAAATATTTACAAGTTTCTGATAGGTTGATTACAATTGAAGAAGGAACCATCTGAAGTGGGTGACATCTTCAATACATAAACAAAACAATTCTCAAAACCTAGTGTTTGCCAACCGCAAAAATAAACATTCCTTTATGAAATGCTTAGAATTCATCCCACTAGCGGGAGCAGCTAAACCGATGATAGAGACATCTAACAGTTGAAGACCAAAGTATCTTGCAGTACACCAATTCAAGTTTGTTTACATAGATGGCCTTATAAAAGACGCGCAGTTTAACTGGCCGGGGAAGGTGTACCCCGGCATCATCATCATCATAATTTTTATTTATTTATTTATTTATTTATTTATTTATTTATTTATTTATTTATTTTGCACACTTTCGTGGTAATGATATTCAACCAATTGTACGGATTTTAGGAAATCAAAGCACAATAAACCGTAATTTACACCATATTTTACGTAGAATTTGAACCCATAAATTTCCGTACAATTCCAGTCATGGCAATGACCACCGTCTTCTGTATGGTCTTGTAGATGTTGGTGTTGACATCCAACTTCTTAAGTCCTTCCGCCAGAGTTTTAGGTATAGCAGCTGTACTAGAAAGGATGATTGGTACAATAATTACCTCTTCACAGTGCTACAATCCTTGAATATGTTCTGCCATATACTTGTTGATATTCTCAGTATACTTTTCATGGAGGTTCCCGGTGTTCGGGACAACTGTGCCGATCAGAGCGGCACGTTTTGTTCCCTTCTCTAACACTATATCCGGTCTGTTATGGATAGTTGTCTTATCCGTGATAATTGTTCGGTCCCAGTACATTTCAATCTCGTTATTTTCGAGTACAGTTAGAGGGATATACTACTACTACTACTACTACTACTACTACTACTACTACTACTACTACTAGTACTACTAATTTATTTATTATAATAATATTTATTATTATTTATTTTTTATTGTTTATTATTATTTTATTTATTATTTTTATTATTTACTTATAATAATAATATTTTATTATTATTATTATTATTATTATTATTATTATTATTATTATTATTATTATTATTATTATTATTATTGAACGTGAAACAAAATACAGTGGAGGTTGTGGACTAAAGAGTAGCAAGCTTTCGTTATTAGTTACAGTAGTACCATGAGTAGAATGGTACAGGCTGTGTTATGTTAACTTAAAAAAGGACCAAACCCCATGGCACTACAGCCCTTGAAGGGCCTTGGCCTACCAAGCGACCGCTGCTCAGCCCGAAGGCCTGCAGATTACGAGGTGTTGTGTGGTCAGCACGACGAATCCTCTCGGCCGTTATTCTTGGCTTTCTAGAACGGATTATGTTAACTCTGGTAATATAATTTTGTCTACGCACCAGTTAACAACTACACATCGTTAACTACTGTGGTTCATGGTAGTAGTCACGTCCTAGTTCGGGAGCCATGGGCAACGGCTGAGTGGCCTAGTAAGTGGTCCTGAGAGTCAGGATACCAATTGCTATGGAATGGGAGTGAGCCTCACGGACATATTGTGAGTCATGGTCCTCATTGTGCTCATGCGGCTATGACTGCACAATCCACCAGTGGTCCATAACCCGTTAGAGGAGAGATCCTCACTTGGACTATGCGTAAGTAAGGGTAGCATCCTGCTTTAAAGAATTTTCACCGAGTACGCTAAGAAAGTTTTGAGCAAGCCTCGGACCTATTGGAATAACGGAGTTCCACTCCCATCTTACAGCCAAGGGACTCCTTGGAAACAACTTGGCGAACGAAATGGAATTCGATGGGGAGCTATCAATATTGATGGGGCTTATGGAAGAAAGAAAGTAGAACTGGAGGAGTCAGCAAAGAGGATGCATCTAGAAGTACGAAGAGAAAATGATGTTCGGATAAGGGGAGATAACGAGGAAGAGAGAAAGGAGATTATATAGTATGCATGACGGGTGTTAAAAAGGGAAGGGCAAAGAGTGGGGTAGGGCTGTTCATCAGGAATATTATTGCACGCAACAGAATTTCTGTTAGACACGTAAATGAACGAATGATGTGGGTAGATTTGGCAGTTGGAGGAATTAAGACGAGAAATTGTCTCAGTCTATTTACCATGTGAGGGTGCAGATGAGGATGAAGTTGACAAGTTTTATGAAGCATTGAGTGTCATCGTAGTCAGGGTCAACAGCAAGGATAGGATAGTGCTAATGGGCTATTTCAATGCGAGAGTTGGAAATAGAACTGAAGGATGTGAGAAGGTGATTGGTAAATGCGGAGAAGACATGGAAGCGAATAGAAATGGGAAGCGTTTGCTGGACTTCTGTGCTAGTATGGGTTTAGCAGTTACGAACACATTCTTTAAGCTTAAGTCCATTCCCAGCTACATCTGGGAGGGTAGGGGTACCAGATCCATAATAGACTATATCTTAACCGACATTGAATTCAAGAAATCTGTTAGGAATGTGTGGGTTTTCCGAGGGCTTTTCGATGATACAGGCCACTATCTGATCTGTAGTGAACTAAGTATCTCTATGCCTAGGATAGAATATTGAAATCTGTCTGCAGATGAATAAGGGTAGAAAATCTCCAGGACGAGGCAATTAGACAGAAGTACATGGATATGATTAGTGAAAAGTTCCAAACAGTGGGCAGTAAGGAGGTTCCGGATATAGAAAGAGAATGGGTGGCATACAGGGATGCTGTAGTAGAAACAGCAAGGGCATGCCTAGGAACAACTGTGTGTAAAGATGGTGAAAAAAACCGAAAATAATTGTGGAATGATGATGTGAAAGCAGCTTGTAAACATAAAAAGAAGGCGTGTCAGAAATGGCTCCAAACAAGGACTGATGCAGACAGGGAATTGTACGTAGATGAAAGAAACAGAGCGAAACAAATAGTCGTTGAATCCAAAAAGAAGTCATGGGAAGATTTTGGTAATAACCTGGAAAGGCTAGGTCAAGCAGCAGGGGAAACCTTTCTGGACAGTAATCAAGTATCTTAGGAATGGAGGGAAAAAGGAAATGAATAGTGTTTTGAGTAATTCAGGTGAACTCATAATAGAGCTCAGGAAATCACTGGACATGTGGAAGGAATATTTTGAAAACCTTCTCAACGTAAAAGGAAATCTTCCCGGTGACGTCGCAAACAGCCGAGCTCATGGGGAAGAGGCCAATTATGTTGATGAAATTACGCTTGATGAAGTGGAAAAGATGGTAAATAAACTCCACTGTCATAAAGCAGCAGGAATAGATGGAATTAGACCTGGAATGGTGAAGTATAGTGGGAAGGCATGGATAAACTGGCTTCATGGAGTAATAAGATTAGCATGAAATGTTAGTGAGGTACGTTCAGATTGGACAAAAGCAGTAATTACACCTATCTATAAGCAAGAGAACAGGAAGGAATGCAACAACTATCTGGATATCTCACTGATCAGTATACCAGGCAAAGTGCTCACTGGTATCTTGGAAAGGAAGGTGTGACCAGGGGTTGAGAGGAAATTGGATGAAAACTATTGTACAATACTTTCAGACCATAGAGGGGCTGTCAGGATCTGATTTTCAGTATGCGCAAGGTAATTGAAAAATTCTACGAGGGGATTAGACAGTTATGTTTATGTTGTATAGATCTAGAGAAAGCATATGGCAGAGTACCTTGGGGAAACAGGTTCGCCGTACTGGGGAACTATGAGATTAAGGCTAGATTATTCAAATCAATCAAAGGCATTTTATGTTGACAATTGTTCTGCAGAATGAGATGGTAGCACGAGTTCTTCGTTCAAGGTACTTGCAGAAGTTAGACAAGGCTGTAATCTCTATCTTTTTTGTTAATACTTTATATGGATCATCTGATGAAAGGTAGCCTATACAGTGGCAGGGAGGGATTAAGTTAGATGAAAATGTAGTAAGCTGTTTGGCCTATGCTGACGTCTTGGTCTTAATGGCAGATTGTGCCGAAAGCCTGCAGTCTAATATCCTGGAACTTGAAAATAGGTGCAATGAGTTTGGTGTGAAAAAATTAGCCTTTCCAAGAATAATTAATGTCAGTAGGTACGAAATCCAAGAGAAATGAATGTCAGGTTGGGGATATAAAGCTGGAACAGGTAGATAATTTCAAGTATTTAGGATGAGTTCTCCCAGGATGGTAGTATTAGTAAGTGAGATTGAATCAGGGTGCAGTAAAGTTAATGCAGTGAGCTCGCAGTTGCGATCAACAGCATTCTGTAAGAAGGAAGTCAGCTCCTGGACGAAACTATATTTACGTCGGTCTGTTTTCAGACCAACTTTATGGGAGAGAAAGCTGAGTGGAATTGGGATATCTTATTCGTAAGTTAGAAGTAACAGACATAAAATTAGTGAGAATGATATCCGGTACAAAGATGTGGGAACAATTGCAGGAAGGTACTTGGAATGAGGAGATAAACGGCTAAGTCAGGAATGAACTGGATGGATGAAACTGTACGCATAAAGGGGTTTCCGTGGTGGGGTCATGTGAGGCGAATGGGGGAGGATAGGTTATCTAGGAGAAGAATGGACTCTGTTATGGAGGGTAAGAGAAGTTGAGGGAGACCAAGATGACGATGGTTAGACTCAGTTTCTAACGATTTAAAATTAAGAGGTATAGAACCAAACGAGGCCACAGAAGTAGTTACGAATAGAGGATTGTGGCGGCGGTTAGTAAATGCACAGAGGTTTGCAGACTGAACGCTGTAAGGCATAACGGTCTATAATCAATATGTATGCATATTTTTTGAGTCTATTGGGTTCGAAATAATTTTAAGTAAACTATTTAGGGATATATTTTCTGCCGTTTTAATTGTAGGCCCTATAATTTTTGTAAATGATCACACAACATCAAATCAAGTAAATTTAAGATAAAAAGTAAAATAAATGCTTGTTTCGACTATGGACGTGAATTACGGGGGCAATGAAAGATATGACAAGAGATATTAATAATGTTTTCTCTTCCTTAGGACTGATCAACTGATGATCCCATGATGGCTTGTGCGTTTCATCTGCTTACTTCTGCTGTACTTTGGACACTGATACACTTCTGTTCCTCCGGTAAGTACATTATTAAACCAACTTTGAAGTAATACCGGTATTGTACGAGGTGAGTGATATGTCCTCTTGTGGGAATGCTCCTGTTTTCGTCTTCTTGATCAGCCCTCCGATCCATTTTATTGACTTGGATACGGGATGCCACTTCGAAAACTTGAGAGAAGTTTCACAGTACAGTCGAGTTATAAGTTATATGCACACTCACATTTACGTGGGTAAGAGTTCACGCGTCCATCAATAAGAATGGTTCTCGAAAACATTCAAAATAACCACGAGGAATCGACGAATGTTCAGAGGGTTCGGTCTGGACAGCCTATCTACTTTGAGAATGCGTAGCGAACACACGCGTTAAAGTGAAATATATAAAACACGCTTATATAACACTGTTACGATATAATAACAGTGATACGAAATTGACAATGACGAAAGTCACCATGACAAGATTAGAATCCTTTGAAATATAGGTCTACCGTCGCATTCTTCGTATCAGCTGGGTAGACACAATACTGCTGTAACGTCATCTTAAGGGTAACATGAGTGTAATCAAAGTAAGGTTATTAGACCAGTGAGGAATTCAGTAGAAACCCAGTGAAATATACATATAGGCGCAGTGGAAATGAAAAGAAAAATAAAACTCGCTCAATGGTAGTGAAATAGAACCGTTAGGACCGAATAAACATAACGGCAAGAACAAGATAATAGAATTTCAAATAACATATATATTTTTTTTGAACCAGCGGAAAATATCAATCTATGATCAAACAACAACAATTTGATCATACCATTTTTAACGATAACTTGAAGGAGGACTGTACAGATAAAATGGAGTGTACAAATCTGTATAAATTAATTTAATATTTACTGTTTTTTAAACACATTAATTGCTAAGACACACCTGATGCTAAATAACATCTCTCATAAAATGGGTAGGAGTACTAACATCGAGAAGAGATACAGTGACTCACATAATTATTCGGATACGTAAGTAATTATAGCCTTTGCTACACGCTGTTCCTATATTTCAGGGAAAATATTGTACACGCAAACTAGTTTCTGCCAGAACCCAGTTAGACAGATTCAACACGGCGTCGAAATGTGTACTTTTAGGAAAGAGGAGAGAACCAGTGACCCTGGAAACTCAGAACGCAGTTAACGTGCTTCAACAAAATTATTCGGACACATGTCAGTTGCCATGCAGAGGTCGTGTACAGAAGAGCCACGGACAGTATGAACGTAAACATTCAGTGAATTAGAGTACTCTGTACAACTTAAGAGAAAATGGGCCGCAGAGGAAGAGAGAGCACAATCGAACAGCGGCAGCTAGTAATTTTTCCACCATGCCAAAGGTAAAAGTTGTCGTCAGTTTGCTGAAATGTTACAAATGAAGAAAAGTACAGTCTCTGATAATATTACAAGATTCCGGGAGGAAGATAGGATTGAACATCTACCGCATACGGGACGTCCAAGAACTTTCTCTGTGAGAGAAGAGAGTTATAACCCCAGAAAGACAAAAAAGGAACCCATGTCAAGTGCTCCAAAACTCGTTACGCAGATTGCCGCAGACACCGGAAAGAAAGTGCATCCCTAAACAATACGGAGAGTGCTCAAAAGAGGTAACTTTCAAGGCCGTATTGCAAGAAGGAAGCCCTTCATAAATCAAATAAATCGAAGAAAGAGAATGTTGTTTGCCAAAGAGCATGTTAGAGAGGACAATGAGTGGTGGAATGACGTTATATTTGCTGATGGGAGTAAATTTAACATATTTCAGTCTGATGAGAGGATAACAGTTTGGCGGCGTCCTAATACTGGGCTTCAAGAGAAAAATCTGAAAACAACTGTGAAGGATGGCGGTGGGCATGTAATAGTGTGTGGGTGCATGTCGACGAATGGAGTTGGTGAACTGGTTTTTATTGAAGGTAAAATTGACTACTTACAATACCTTAGAATACAGAGGGACAATATGAAAAAGAGTGCCGAAAAGATGGGGATTGGTGAACATTTTAAGTTTTATCAAGATAACGACCCAAAGCTTATGATCTGAAATGTAAGGATGTGGTTATTGCTTAATTGCCCAAAGGTGCTTCATCCTCCCCCTTAATCACCGGACTTGAATGCGATTGAGAACCTTTGGGACAAACTTGATAAAGAAATAAGAAAAACAACAATCACATCTAGAGAACAGCTGAAAAACCGACTTCAAGAAGAGTGGTAGAAGATATCTCCCGATTACACCCGGAAATTAGTGGAGAGCATGCCAAATCGACTCAGGTAAGTAATTAAAATGAAGGGAAAGACAACCAGGCGCTGAACCTTTAGGATCATAAGTAAAAAGGAAAGTGTCCGAATAATTTTGTGCAATATTGGTTTTGGTTGTATTTTGTTTTTTAATTATTATATTCTCATTGACAGTGTTCCTTAGGAAAACGATGGACGTTTAGTTTTTACATTTCTTACAGAAACTTGTATTCAATTTATATCAGTCATTTATTATTAGTGAAATCACTAATACATAGGAAAATATAATAAATCATGTCTGTCCGAATAATTATGCGAGTCACTGTAGTCCCTATCTAAAGCAATTAATATAATCGTTAAATTTAGAACCAACGGTAGTGGTAACAACCTGCCTAATGACACAAGTGTGTATAAAGATGTGAGACATGAAAAGAGAAAACTTATGCAGAATACAAAATTTGTATAACCTACAATTTAAAAGGGCCAGGATAGGAGAGAGGATCCAGGAAAACACCACGCGAAATGTAGTCAGGGATGTAGATAGAGAGGTTATGGAAGATGGTCATTCAGTTTCCGTGGTGTAGAATGACATGATAATGTTGAGTTTTGCTCAAAATCTTATTAACTGCCCACAACGCGCAGGTCACTCCCCCAAGTCCCGCAATGGTACCCATAGAAAGAATTTAAGTGAAAATTTAGATAAAATAATCTCCATGTCTCTCACCTCAAAATACAACTGCAGGGTGATGGGGCAGAGAAGGCTCCATGCCGCGACGAGGTCCTATGTATTCAATACAGTCTCGATTCCACCTGCCGAAATAGGCAAGGATATATAGGCAGTAAGATAAATCCAGAAGGTAGTTTACGAGTATGGCAAACAGCTGAGCAGATGACGTAATAAATAAACGAAGGAAACAGATGAACATCCAATATGGCGACCAGTCAAATTTTAGCGGGAGTGAGTGAAGGAAATACACGTTGAAACATATGCAGAGTAGACATGAAAAGGTAAGTTCAAACAAATGTAAAACCCCCTCCATGGCACAACAGCCCCGAAGGGCCATGGCGTACCAAGCGATCGCTGCTCAGCCCGAAGGGCTGCAGATTACGAGGTGTCGTGTGGTCAGCACGACGGATCCTCTCGGTCGTTCTTCTTGGCTTTCTAGACCGGGGCCGCTATCTCACCGTCTGATAGCTCCTCAACTGTAATCACGTAGGCTGAATGGACCTCGAACCAGCCCTCAGATTCGGGTAAAATTCCCTGACCTGGCCGGGAATCGAACCCGGGGCCTGCGGGTAAGAGGCAGGCACGCTACCCTACACCGCGGGACCGGCAAAAAAGTAAAGTCTATATATAGAGAGAGCACGCGTAGTAGGATGGCATAATACGGCATGAGAGAGAGAGGAGATATTGATCAAGATGAGTAAAGAAAAAATATGCAGGGCTGTTAAGATCTCTCCTACTTCGGCCATATCATAAGGTACCCGGAAACATACAGCCTCCAACTAATAATGATACAATCGAAGTCTGAGAGAAGAGGGGAGATCCTGCACGTCTTGGCTAGAGAACCTGAGACGGTGCTGTGGACAACTAACTATCTCACTATTCCGCGGAGCCAGCAACAGAACTGTGATAGCCAGAATGATCGCCATCTTCCGATGATGGATACGGCAAGAGAAGAACATATGAATTGATAAAAATTAATGCAAACAGTTTACAAAGTTGAGGCATATGGAGAATTTTGCAAGCGGTATATCAGGAAAGTACAATTGTTACAAAAAAGATCAGTTCGTGGCGATACTAAAATGTGCCACTTTACCAATGCTGAAAGGAACTGACTGTTTAGGAAGAGGCGTGAAGACACCGCCCGACTTTGTACCAGCACAGACTTTAATGGTAGTGATCCGCCAGTGGATGTGAACATCGATATGACACCTTTAATGAGTTGCTCATCGTCTCCACCGTCGTCGACCTTGCTTCCTCGGAAGATTTGTCAGTGAGCCAGTTGTAGAAAGCGAAATGGGGTATGAGTAACACTGTAGTCGATTTAAGAACATGTTTATCACATGTATTAGCATAAAGCTTACGGCTGTGGCGTGACATGGCCCATCACGCTAAAAGAAAAGTAATTTGTAAACTGTCTGCATCGATTTTAAATTTGAGTTCTAAAAACAGAACAACAGTCCGTGCAAAATACCATCAATTATTTGCTAAGACAACAGCCGCCGGATCGCTTAATATTCAAATTCTTAACATTTACAAAGCACGGATTAAGGAAGGAAAAATTGAAATGGCTTTTAGTGCCGGGAGTGTCCGAAGACAAGTTCGGCTCGCCAGATGTAGGTCATTTGATTTGACTCCCGGAGTCAACCTGCGCCATTGATCTCCCCTTTAGGACACAACGGCTTCCTAACACTTTCTGATAAATCAACAGATTTAACTTAAAAATACGAATTCAGGAAGACTGTTCTAGATTTCGAACAGTGTCTAAAATTTTATGAGTTGTGCAATCAAAGTACTACCATCTATACTTTTGAAATAACTGGCGGAAAATGCAATTCCAACACCAAGAAGGAGTTGTGCTAGATAAACGAAATTTGGGAGGCGTGTTTGCACATCTGAAAGATGGCAACTATTGAAATTTGCGCGCTACTTGACGAAGAGTGGTGCTAATAGCGCCACTATGACCTTGGAAAGCAAGTTTGCTTAAAATACGCGCTGTACAATTCGTGAGCGTTAAGGCGGGTACTCACTATTAACACACTACGCACCGCTTTGTGTTCGCCGGAATACCGACAACCAGATGGATCACAGCGCGCTTCACTGCGAACGGTTGCAGCAACGAAGCTCTAGGCGTACTCATTAGAAAAATATGGCTGCAGCAACCGTTGCGTTGCATGTTGCAGCCTACTAGTGAGTACCCGCCTTTAATAGGAGGCTGCAACATGCAACGCAGCGGTTGCTGCAACCTTGTATAATGTGTAGGCTACGTTCGTCAAACCTCAATGCGAACACCAGTAGTTCCACAGCGTTCGTTGTGTCACATGCAACCTCGTCATCGACTATACTCGTCATAAGTGCTGTGTATATTCTGCTGCATTACCTAATCGAGGGCTATAAACATCCTCGTCGTTGGTGGCAAGATGAGTTTTACAAAGGCAAAGCTAATTCCAGTTTGCCTCTGGATTTGAAATCGCAAGAAATAAGTGGATATTTTAAGAATTTCACTCGTATATCACCGATCGATTCCGAGTATTCATTAAATTTGGTTGAACCGAAAATAAACAAGGGACACGAAATTTAGAAAAAGCTATATCTGTTCAAGATAAATTGGCACTTACTTTGAAATTTTTAGCCACCGGTGACAGCTTCACCAGCTTGCAGTATCTCTTTAGAATATCCAAGCAAGTCATAAGTATGTTTTGTATTTGCTTTACATCGCACCGACACAGATAGGTCTTATGGCGACGATGGGATAGGGAAGGGCCAGAACTGGGAGGGAAGCGGCCGTGGCCTTAATTGAGGTACAGCCCCAGCATTTGCCTGGTGTGAAAATGGGAAAACACGGAAAAAGATCTTCAGTGCTGCCGACAGTGGGGTTCGTACCCACTATCTCCCGGATGCAAGTACACAGCTGCGCGCCCCTAACCGCACGACCAACTCGCCCGGTAGTCATAAGTAAATTTGTACCACAAGTGTGTCAAGCAATCATCAGCGAATTAAAAAAAATCACATAGAGGTAAAGTTCATTTAATTTCATTAAACATATCTTTTTATATGAGACGTCATTGATATTGAAATCATTTGTCACTTCACTGAAGTATAAGCATAATAATGTAGAATTACGATATAATTCTATTAAATTTAGACAGGATTCCTCGTCCACTCCATAACCTCTGCGCGTCCTGACTACGAAATGTGCCTGGAACACGTCAACGAACACACTGCGCGCCGCTTTGTGTTCTCCGGAATACCGACAACCAGGTGGATCACAGCGCGCCTCACTGCGAACGGTTGCAGCAACGAAGCTCAAGGCGTACTCATTAAGAAAAATATTGTTGCAGCAACCGTTGCGTTGCATGTTGCAGCCTCCTAGTGAGTACCCGCCTTTAGTGTGCTGGCCATATTCTGGCCAGTTCGATTCCGTTCAAACAAAAGTTCCACCGCTTGCATTCTGTGCTATCACAGTAAATAACAAAATGTCCAGAATTGCACTCAAGGCCCATCTCTCAATAAATTCGTGCCGTCCGAATTTATCGAGAAACGTATTCTGTATGTGAGCGTTAGTCATAGTCTAGTATTGATGTTGTGGTGTAGGTATGAGTCAAACATGCCTTGAAGGACGTGAAGAAAGCAGTATCAGCAGTTTATTGTGCTCGAACGCGGCCTACGAGAAGATGGACATTCTTTACGCGATATAGCAGAAAGACTTGGCAGGGATTGTAATGTTTTACTTTATAAGAACACTGAAATGTCATAAGTTACTATTCTTACAAAGAATCATCCTCTGCTACATCATCATCAAAACATCACCACGACTACTATACTATTACTTTCATGGAGTCCATATTAAGTAGATAGCAAGAGTATGTTAACGTCCATGGAGGCTCAAACTCCTTAGCTGTGTAGCGAACAGGTACGGTCAATTAGATAATTCTCCACACTCCCCACCTTGAGCCGTATAACGGTTGCTCAACTTCAATGGATGTACCAGTTGAATGGGTCTTCGAAACACTCTCCCCTCTTTGTCAGTCAGCTCACAGGACCTTCCCATCTCGTCCAATGATGAGTTTGGAGATTCTAGCTAGCTTCCAAATTTGCCTTGGTAGTTTATCGTCGCTTAGCAGCGCCAGATCTCCTTGTTGAAGAAGTGGACGATTCTGGTTCCGTTGCTGAACTTCATGGAAACGATTTAGATCCAATAGATACTCGTTCCTCCACTGCTTCCAAAATGTGTTCAGTGCAGACTGTTTTTCTATCCACATCTGATTCATTTCTTCCTTTGTTTTGTTACTATCTTCAACATTGGTCTTTTTGTTTGGTAGCCTTGTTGTGTTATCACCAATAAGAAAATGTGCTGGTGTCAGCGCACGATGCTGAGGATCGTTTTCCACATAGGTCAAGGGTCTACTGTTGATTGTTGCTTCAATTCCGACGAGAACTGTGTAAATTTCTTCATCATCGAACCGCCTGCTTCCTAAGGCTTTCTTCAAACAGCTTTTCACTGTCTGTACCATTCTCTCCTAGAATCCTCCCCACCAAGAAGCGCGTTCGGCTATATATTGCCAATGAATAGTTTTACCATTCAAAAAATGCACAATGTCTTCTGTTTTCAGATTTTCCCATAATGTGCTAAGTTCTCTTTCAGCTTTCTTAAATGTTCGTGCGTTATCGGACCAAATTGTTCGACATAAACCTCTTCGTCCAATAAATCGCTGTAAGGCGTGAATGAATTTCTCCGTACTCATATCTGTCACAAGCTCCAAGTGTACAGCGCGCGTGACAGCGCATGTGAACAAAGCAATGTATCTTTTCCGTAATATGCCTCCATTCTTGAAATATAACGGACCTGCGAAGTCCACACCAGTGGTCTCAAATGGTCTGCTAGGAGTTACGCGTTCTGCCGGAAGAGGGGGTTCAACTTCCGAAGCTGCCTTTGCTTTCGGTTTTTTGCACGGTAAGCAATGTCTAATGATTGTCTTGATGATCTGTCGTCCTCGAAGTATCCAAAAGTCTGTCCTTAAAATACTCAACAAAATTCGAGTTCCTACATGAAATTGAGTTTTATGTTCTTCTTATACTAACAGTTTTTTGAAATGGTGGTCACTATTTAAAATAATAGGATGTTGTTCGTTTTCATCTAAACTGGCAAATTGTAAACGTCCACCAACTCTTAGGATGCCATGTTTGATGAATGGAGAAAACTTTCTAATTTTGGACTGCTTTGGTAGTTCTGACCTTTTCTGTAGTGCTTCTATTTCTTCTGGGAACGATTCTCTTTGTGAATGTTTAATCCAAAACAGCTTTGCAGTTTGGATTTCGTCTAATTGGAGTGGGCCTAACGTTTTTTCTTGATAGTGTGTATTTCGTGTAAATCGCCGAATCCATGCTGTAATCCTGAGAACTTTGGTTAATTTACTATATCTTGTAATATCGAAAATCGCTTCTGTCTGTTTAGCTGCTGTAGCATGGGAAACTGTTTTCTTTCGTTCTGTTTCTGTTTTATCAAGTTCTGTTTTTGATATTTCAACTGATTTCGGCCAATACTCTTCTGGTTTTACAAGCCAGTCTGGACCATGCCACCATGAGTTACTTTCACGCAGTTGATTTGCTGTTAGCTCTCGTGTTATATGATCTGCAGGGTTTTCCTTGCCGGGGCAATGACGCCACTGTGTTGGGTGTGACCTTCGATGAATTTCATGTATTCTGTTCGAGACGAACTCCTTCCATTCCGACGCGTTTCCTCTTATCCAGTGTAATACAATGGTTGAATCGGTCCAAAATTGGACGTGGTGTAATTCCAAGTGTAGTTCACGTTTGACATACTCCGCAAGACGAACTGCTATGATAGCTCCCATGAGTTCTAGTCGTGGTAAGGATATTTTCTGAACTGGTGCTAGTCGATTTTTGGCTGTGATTAATTCGATCAAGACATGTTCGTTTATGGTCATCTTGATGTAAACTGCTGCGCCATATATTCGTTCGCTGGCATCACTGAAAATGTGCAATTCTCTGGTCTGGTCTTGCTTGATCCAAGATCCTATCCATCGTGGAATTTTAACTGTATGTAGGCTTTTTAAACCTTCTAGCCAGTGGTTCCACTTCTGAACTAAATCATGTGGCAAAAGCTCATCCCAGTCGAGGTTTCTCAGCCAAGTTTCTTGGAAAATAATCTTTCCTGCAATTGTTGCTGGTGATAGGAGGCCTAATGGATCGTAAATTCTTGCAGCAGTCTTCAGGACAACTCTTTTAGTACAGGGCATGAGTGCTGCTGTACTTACGGTATTCTCGAACGAGAAGTAGAATTCATCTGTATCCGTATCAGTTGGAATGCCTAAAATAGATGTATTTTGGCGGACCACTTCTTTCGTTTCTCGCCGCATCTGGTTCATTGTTATTGAGTTTGATAAACATTTGGAAAATGGAATGCTGATCTCGTTGAAACAATTTTTCATCTCTGTATAAATGTCTATCAATTCTTCATCCGTGTCTCCGCCTGCTGCTAGATCGTCAACATACACGTTGTCTTCTAGAATTCTTAATGCGTTTGGATATTTGTCTTTCATCACCGTTGCGAGTTGTCTTAAAGTTGCTGCTAGCAAATACGGGCTGCATGTCAGCCAAAATGGGAGTCGACAGAAACGGTATATTGTGGTCTCATTGGTTCTCCGCCACCCTTCTTCTAAACGAATCATTTTAAACCAGAAAAAACGAGTGGAATCTCTGTCTTTCTCATTCAGAATCAACTGTAAAAAGCTCTGATTCCCGTCTGCTGCAATGTATTTGTTGAACGTTCGTAACCGAAGTAAGGTTGCTGTTGACTCTGGATTCAGATTGGGGCCAGATTCTAAGTTGCTGTTCAAAGACAATTCGCCTTTCTCATGTGAAGAAGCGTCAAATACGATTCTCACTTTGGTTGTTTCATGATCATCTCGAATTACTGCATGATGTGGCATGAAGAATGTTTTGCCTCTTTGTGATTCCTCACTACAGAATTCAACTTGTTCGTTCTCAATGTGTTTCTGCATTGCTTGTACATAGCGCTCTTCGTATTTCTTATCTTTTGCAAATCGCTTCTTCAAACTATCAAAACGCTTTATCGCAATATTCCTGTTGTCATGTAGATTAGGTTCATCCTTTTTTCAAGGTAGGAATACTGTGCGCCGTCTTTCAGTTATCGCAAATTGTTCATTGGTTGTTGTCAAAATCTTCTGTTCCTTGGCTGTGAATTTGCGAGTTTCGTCATCCCTGATTCCGATGCTCTCTAGTTCCCAGAATCTTCTCAATAGGTTGTCTGTTTCTGAGTGAATGAAGTATGAATTTGTTTCTTTTATCGAAATCCCAGTGCGACTTCCAAATAGAATCCAACCAAAAATACTTCTACGAATGGTGAATGAGTCTGATAAGCGGATGATGTCATCTTGGAAGATACGTTCATGGTAATCAGCGCCAACTAATATTCCAATAGAGATGTTCTTCGATATTTCATACGCATCTGCAAATTTTAAACTGCTGAATTGTTGCCTAATATCCATTGGGACTGGTCTCAGAGCTTGAAAAGTATGTGTAGCTTCTAAAGCTTCCATCTTGATTGCAGTTCCCGTGGCTGCTCCTGTAAGTTGAAATCGTACTCGGTTGCGTATTGTTGCTTTACCGTGATGTTCAAGCGTTGAAATAATTAAGGACTCTTTTCCAATGTTTTCCAAGTTTAGTTTATCTGTTAGATCTTTGACGATATAACTTCGTTCACTTCCGGCATCAAGTAGTATTTTTGTCATATGCTGATTGCCGTTGCGATCAGAAATCCACACTAATGCTGTGTTCAAAAACATCTCATGCAATTGTGTATTCCTTGTCTCTGTAGTATGGACGGCTGTAACAGTTGTTTCTTTCGTAAGGGACTCCCCTGTGGTTACTGCCGTTATTGTATTCAAGGGTTACTTGCAAATGGATTTATGATGTCTTGTGTTACTACAGACTCGACATTTCTGATCTTTCTTTCTACAGTCTTTCATTTGTGGTTTTTGCCTAAACAGATGAAGCATCGTCCATCTTTATTTTTTCTGATCTGGCTGCAACTGAGACTATTTTATGGCATTCGTTACTCCAGTGTCCTCTTCTATCGCAAAAGGCGCATGTGATTGGGTTTGTTTTTATTTCAGCGCTGTACGTTAGTTTAGGTGGATTATATTGCTGTTCAGTATGCTTACTCTTTATTATTTTTTCTTGTATTGACTGGTGTGTAGATTCATTCTTATAGAGAACTGTTCCCCTAAACTGTCACTGAACTCGTTCAACTTCTCTGATTTTTCTTTGCTGAGTACCCATTTGTCCAGGAAATTCATCAGGGCATCCAAGTTACCATCATCGCCCTGCGTAGTGTACCAGGCGAATTTTGTTTCATCTGGAAAGGCGCGTAAAATATCTGCAGATAAAAAGGAACCAAGCATAAAGGCATCAAACCCAAGTCCTTTAAGAGCTGCAATATTCATCTGGCAACTGTTATATATGCTTCTCAACTCGGTAGTAGTTGGTTCTGAATTTTTTCTCAAGGTGCGGAAGAAATCGATATGTTCCTGTTGCTGTAATTTAATGTTGTCGAAGCGTTCCTTCAGCTTCTGAAGTGCGATCTTGTAATTTTCCTCTGACATTTTCAGCCCACTGATGAGATGTCTGGCTTCTCCTTGTACTAAGTTCCATAGATACAAATGTTTATCAACTGGCGTAATTGCCAAATTATTATGAATTGCTGATTCAAATTGCTGATAAAATCTTGGCCAGTCTGAAAAGGTGTCAATGAAAGGTTTAATTTCAAGCTTAGGTAAGCGTGGTCTCACGATTGCAGACTGAAGAACAGTTGTTTCATTCTTTGCGTTTGATTGCTGCTGGGGAAACCTAATTTCTGTGATCTTCTTGTTTGCTATTGCAATTAGTTTTCGGCCTTCTATTTGACGGTTTTCACACTCTTCTGCATCCCGTTCGTTCGCATCGTCTTCCTGCAACGCCTGTATCCGTTTTGTGAATTTTGCTCAAATCTAGTAGTAGTTCGTGTAATCTTTGCGCTAATATTTCCATTTCGATGTCATCATATCCATCTTCGATCGCTGTTCGTAGTCTTTGAATAAGTCTACTTTCCGACGATCTGGTTGCTGTTCGAATGCGTCTTTCAGTCTGTAAAATGTTTGCATTTGAAACTGTAAACTGAGCAGTAGGTGCGTTAATATTCGTATTTTCCATGTTTCACTGAAATGAATTATGCACGAATAGCGTTAACGAAAATAACACACACTACGTACGTGGATATAACCGTATTCCTGTCTTTAACCTATATCTGTAATGTAATTGGTATTTCACTGCAACCTTAAGTTACACTGCATTCGTAAACAGTCCGGGTTTCCGTATTATGTTTTTACGACGGTTAAATCTTAAGCGTTGGTTTCGTATAGTACTGATCCTCTCAACAGAGGCTTTACACACTTGTAATATTCACTGTTTTTGCGACGCACTTTGAAACGTACACTGATGTTTCGTAACACTTCAAATGAGTCTGTTCATAATGTACATAATTACGTATATTCCTTCAAATGTATATCCGTTGCTTAAGAAATCGAATGTAAGTAGAGATCTTACTTGGGTTAGCTGGTTTCTTGTTGATACGGCGATGTTGCGTGATGCTGCTTACTGTTGTCCGTCCGCGTCTTTCTTGCCTCTGATCGTTCCACAAACGGGTTTCGGCACCATTATGTAATGTTTTACTTCATAAGAACACTGGAATGTCATAAGTTACTGATTTATTCTTACAAAGAATCATCCTCTGCTACAACATCATCAAAACATCACCATGACTACTACACTATACTTTCATGGAGTCCATATTAAGTAGATAGCAAGAGTAAGTTAACGTCCATGGAGGCTCAAACTCCTTAGCTGTGTAGCGAACAGGTACAGTCAATTAGATAATTCTCCACAGGGATGTATCAACAGTGCATCGGTGTTGGCAAAAATGTTCACGGCAAGGTCAGGGTGCGAAATCGCGTGGGGGAAGGAAGGATTCGCCCCACCGATGATTTTATCTCAAAGATCCCCCCCTCCCACACACACACACACACTAAAATTTCCAGAGGGGATTCTTTCATTATAAAATGAGGAAAATGTAACACACATATTACTGAAATCAAATTTCTACAGTGCATATTTTCATTAAAAAAACAGCAGTAATAATACACAATATAGAACTAATAGAATGAGTGCCAGATCTTGAGCAATAAAGCAACGTAGCGTTAGCAACTCTGCACGAGTAGGCTATTGTTCAAGTTTCACTCTTGCAAGTCCATCTGAAACCCAGGAATAGTTCGTCGCTGTTCGGGCAAAAGGTTATATCTGACAATGCTCTTCCCATCCATTATTTTCTTTATGACTAGTCACGCCTCCCAGCCACATATTGATATTTAGTCCATCAGAACAGTTTTCGTTTTGTTCATTTTCCTTTGCTTATGTATAAAGGGTGAGAATCGCCTGGGGGAAGGAAGGATTCGCCCCACCGATGATTTTATCTCAAAGATTCCCCCCCTCCCACACACACACTAAAATTTCCAGTGGGGATTCTTTCATTATAAAATGAGGAAAATGTAACACATATATTACTGAAATCAAATTTTTACAGTGCATATTTTCATTAAAAAACAGCAGAAATAATACACAATATATGCTTATGTATAAAGGAAAATGAGCCTTACCATACCGCACTCTAAGAATGTATGTTTGCATGACTTATTTACACACCCCTACAGTATAATGTACTTACGGTTTGTTTTCCATTACACGTTAGCATACAAAATTGAACACAACGAAAACTGTTCTGATGGACTGCATATCCATACCAGTATGTGGGTGGGAGGTGTGACCAAGTTTTAAGGAAAATTATGGATAGGAAGAGCATTGTGAGATATGACCTTTTGCCCGAACAGCGACGAATTTTTCATTGAACATCATTCTCATTATAACAACAGAATTCAAACAAAAAAATTAAAATGTACATTTTTCAGGGGGAGGGGGTAATTTACTTACAAGGGAATTGTATACCCCTCCCCCGCTGGGTACTGCTTGAAATAAACACTAGTAGTTAAGCCCTATGATGCTTCTCCCCCCCTACGCCATTCTTTTCCCTGATTTCGCACCCTGGGGAAGGCACTGTCTCAAGAAGACCGGTCCATAATCAATTTAAGCCCCCTTCTCCCGCCGGGAAGAGGGGTTTGGTTCGGTTGCTAGTACCGGTGCGTTATTACGCTCCTCACCTAGCAGTTTAGTGGATATAAATTTGTAAATTTATTAATGGGTTGTATTATGTTATTAATGTTGTTTTGAGAGAGCTATTTGAAGAATGATAAAGAGTTTTAGTCATTGGTCACCCATCCAGTGGGTGACCATGCCTGATGTTGCTTAAGTTTAAGTGCAGTTGAGAATAAGTTAATAATTGATTTGTAGTTATTAACGCGGTTTAATGGAGCTCGCATGATTTATCCACTAAGTGTACGGCTGACGCAGTAATTAATGTTACAGATACGCGGCAGTGTTTGGACGGTCGCCCATCCAAACACTAACCACGCCCGAAATTTACCATTTATGTGGTAATGGGCATTTATCTTATTTTAACGCAGGGGCTACACATTCTGCAAACTGTTTCGTTTGCATTTAATGTGAGTGTGCAGATGTAATTTGGAATAACAGCATTATTAATGGGCAGCATGTAGCGAAGTGCACCCGCCACGGGGCCCGGTTTCTGGTGTTTCTGGTTTTATAAGAAAAGGTAATTTACTGGCTAAGAAGGTACTTGGCTAGGAAGTGAGTTAACTTGGCTTGGCAGAGGAATGCGATTCTTGGTGGGGTAAGATGGTTTTGTTTTTGTGTGCGGGGTCTCGGCTACTCAATCCACCGAGGGGGCCCCGCGGGAGAAGTGGAAATTTAGTGAAAAGTTGAAATTTAGTGAGGAGTTGTAGAAATTGGAGGATTTCGGGGTCGGGATGGGGAGGGGATGGCTCTCCGGAGGGAGGCACCGTACCACATCACGGACGCGACGCATCGGCCGCGACGTCGGCGAGGAACCCACCCTACCGAATACCATCAAGTTGGGGGAGGTCGCAGGTACCTTGGCATTTCCCCTTGACATAGGGAGGGAGGTTCCATGATACATTAGGGTATTCTGCATCATGGGGACCTAGGGGGAAGGGAGGGGGTGCGTTTGAAACACCAGAAGGGTCAAACGCACTTGGCGGACCAACCTGATGGCAACCCGTTGCCTGCGTTGTGCCAGGGATAGTTTTTTAAGTGGTTCACACCACAGATAAGGCACGATCGCAGGGCACCGTGCCGCCGTGACAAATTGCTTTCCAGTACTACTGTTACTGGAATCTTGAGATGTTAGCTAGTAGACCAGCTGAACGTGAAGTTAGGCCCTTGTAGAATTGCCTCCGTACCGCTGTATTTTGACTTGGTGGGACGTGGTAGCAGTACAGAGCTTGGTTAGAGCCTCTTGGTAAGATTCTTGATACTGGTTGACTAAGAATGGTGATTGGTCACCAGGTCGGTGAGGTGAGCTATGATTGGTCGATGGAGTGCCGGGGACCAGCGTGCTTGGCTGCTGGGTCGGCCTGGGTGGCCTGAGAGCTGGGAGCTCCCGTACTTGGCGGCCATCTTGTCATGTTGTCGTCGTGGAGTCTTGGTTGGTAGGGACTAGCTTACTTGGCGGCTAGTCCTGCTGGTGTGGCAGCGAGAGACGAAGGCTCTCGGTATCTCCTTCCTTCCACATGCACCTCGATGTTAACAGCACGAACGCGTCCGGCTGCACTAGGGTCTCTATAGAGAGGGAAGACCGCCTTATTCACCACATGGCTGTGGTGGATCGTACTGCATCTACAGCAGCCACTAGAGCTTCAGTGGGTACCAGAGTGATACAGCGAACTGTAACAAATCCATTCCTGAGGGACTTCAAGCCAGACGTCCTGTAGCCAGTGGCGTATACTGAGGGCTACCAAGGCTATCGGTGAAGCCCAAACTTCAAATGAGAACGATGGAAATCTAAACCACATTATGACGTAAGCATCTGACACATTGCTCCATATACAAAACTTCAAGGCAATGAGAATGAGAGCAAGGCATCGGAGAAAGGTATTGCAGCCCAGACTCTGCGTCCCTCTCCCCGTGACCCACCTCGCGCGGCTTGCTGATGTATGCTTGATAGGACGGGGACCGGGGGGATAGTTATGCTAGGCTTCGGTCTATCAGATGATCAGATCGCCACTGCTTACGTAAGTCCGCTACACACGTTCAATTCGGCTTGTCAGTTAGAACTGACAAATCTGACTGACGCAGCGATCACATACACACGTTCAGTTTGGTGTGTCAGTTCGATGTGGTTAACTCCAAAATTTGGTCGTGCTTGTGTTTCGGAAATTGCAACTTAATGTTTTCGGACGATGAGTTATTGCTGATGTATGGTGCAGTGGCTTGTGTAATTGTGAAAAGAAGGCGTCAATTCAAGCGGAATGTGTGGGTTAAAGAATGGCTTTTAAAACGAGCCCAGTACTCCCATGTTAACCTTTTAAAGGAGGTTCGGTTTCACCCCCAAGGATTGGCCTAATTATTTGCGGATGAACGAAGAAACATATCTAGATCTGCTGTCCCGTGTTTCTCCGTTGATTTGGACATCATTGGCATTGGCATTGGGATAACAATTGATCGAAGTACCATAGTTTAGGTACATACCCGTCGTCTGCACTCATTCCACTAACCAAACTATCTGTTTTACACAGTACCTTACGAAATGCAGTTTTCAAACTGTTTATCTTCTTTGTCATTAGTGTTTTGTTGGCAAGAGGATCGATCTCTTTAACT
The DNA here is from genome assembly GCF_040414725.1 of Anabrus simplex. Lineage (NCBI taxonomy): Eukaryota > Metazoa > Arthropoda > Insecta > Orthoptera > Tettigoniidae > Anabrus > Anabrus simplex. The sequence continues at coordinate 90,882,584 of NC_090269.1, read as the reverse complement.
TTTTGTACGAGCTTGTTTATAAGCTGCCTCACGTTTCACTTTATTATCATCTTTAGAGGTAAAGAAATGTAAATAAAAAACTACTTTAGCAAAGCCTGGTGTCACTTGAAAAAGGGCTATCAATGTACTGACTACGCACACGGCAAAAAATATACGGGACACTTGCCAATCACTGGTGCGCATGTGCAGAACAACTGATTTGAGGAACTAAACTGACGCTCCCACACACACAATCAATTTGGCTTGCCATCAAGCCCATGTGTCAAGCAAAAATGATGAATTTCCATCATGCCATCAGTTCAAATTTCTGGCTTGAGCTCACATCGTTTGAACAAACTTTTGCATACACACGGTCAGTTCGGCTTGTTCACATCGAATTGACAAACCGAATTGAATGTGTGTAGCGAGCTTAACAGCCATGCGTTCCTCATCGTATGTATGCTTCCTCACCTCATACTCGTAGATAACAGAGCGCTATTTCACTCCCGTTACTTCTACAGTACATCCTTGTAGGAAGACACTGCAGGGCTTCCGTTATAGGTCTAATATACCGTAGTTTCCGTTTTATAGGTAGATCTGCTAAAATGAAATGCAATCTTTCAGGTGGAGTATTCTCTTTTGTTGGTTGGAATCGAACCCGTGATCTTGGGTCGACACCACCACTGATCTCCCGAGGAAGCTAATAAACCAGTGAACGATACGTACGACCATTGGTAATGCTGCAAAATTCAAAAAATGTATGTAATAATAATAATAATAATAATAATAATAATAATAATAATAATAATAATAATAATAGGCCTAATGGTGCATGGCATCTGTATAGGTTTGGTGGTGACCTAATGAGGATGAAATGAATGGCGAAGACGTCATTAACACCCAGTCCACAAGCCAGTGGAAATTACGGTACGAGGGGTTTGATTCTGAGAACTAAACCGCGGCCATCAGACCAAAAGCAAGCATTATATCCATTTACCCACAAAGACGGACTTTAATTTGCTAAACCTTAGGCTAGCATCTCCACTGATCAGGTGTTGAGTATTGACAGTAGCAGAGGCCAGGGCAGTAGCTTCTGAAACAGCCTTGACAACACAGCAGGTTACTCCGTTGGCTATTTTCTGCAGCTCAAAACTCTTAAAAGGCTTGACATTCACTAAAGCAACCATCGAAAAGGGGCCTAAGTCTAGTCGTAGCCCACTCGTTGAACTCAGCATACGCCACTGCCTGTAGCGTTCATGCTACTAACTCCCAATCAGTGCAGTCTGTCACTTCAGTGGTGTCAAGCTAGAGCTCAATGGAGTGCGGAGTGGAGATCTGTTGTGTTCTCAAAGGAGAGTTGTTTCTGTCTTGGTGCCAGTGATGGTCGTAGGTTGGTAATGTGAGCGCGTGGAACCAAACTGACATAAAATTGCGCGGGCGAGGTACTCATTCAAACATTCACGAGCGTGTCAAGACGTATTTTTTGTATTTTATGAGCTTTTTTTTATGCTAGTGCAGGTGATTATAATTGAGTGATTTAAATTAATGACCGTATTTACGTAATGTGAATATCGGATAAACTTAAAAACATAGTGTACTGTAGTGTTCCTTATTGCAAATCAAATATCTCGAAAGGGTGTGGTATTTCATTTCATAGATTTCCGAAAGACGAGGAACTTAAAACTAAATAGTGTTTGGCAATTTCTCGTCAGGGTAATAGACTTGGATCTCTGTGGAAACCTAGTGTACATTCCACTGTTTGCAGTAGGCATTCTAAGAACTCAGATTACAGTGTGAGCACAGCACTAAAAATCCTACTTCCGAACGTCATTCCATCCGTATTTCAAGACTTTCCCGGACACAAACAAACACAATCATATCCAGGAAGACCACTTAAGAGGAAGGCTTTAGAAGTGGGAAATGAAGCTAAACCCTACAAGAAAATTGAACTTCATGTGGAACCAAGCACATCTACAACCAGTGAAGAGAATGACCCTCCACCTGTATTTATCAGTGAACCATTATATAAAACCACAGCCAGGCAGTGTTCTATTAAACATAAACTATACTGCACTAAATTAGATTTGAAACTGAAAAGAATAGCCAGGAAATGTAGGAAACAAAGTAAACACTTATAGCAAAGCAGACACATATTATTACAACTTTAAAAGAAAGGGTGCATCAACTCAAAAATGAAAAAAATAAAATAAATAAACATGGACTTGACAGTCAACTAAATAAAATGACAGGACTAGCTATGTGTATGTTGGGTATTTACCCCGAAGGCTGCTTTGATCCTCCACAGTTCCGCCAACAGCTGCCATAGCTAACCTAGGCGTCACTGAAAAAGCATACTGGGGAGAAGAGGAGTGAGGTAATTTCCCGTTGCTTTCCTCACTCAGGACTAGCTGAACAAGGTGAATTGAAAGTAAATTTCTTGATTGAGCAAATTCAGGCTAATTTAACAAATATTTGTAAAAGTGCTTACAAATGATTTGATCCTTAACTCAGCAGTGATAATTACTTTTTTCTGTTTTCAGAATCTGTAGTTACTACGTCATCAGTTTCACTGGCAATGATAGTTGGATATTTGATACATGTAGCAGAAGAAGAAACTAGCTGTGACAGTTACTTACTTACTTACTTACTGGTCGGCGCTACAGTCCTTGTAGGTCCTTGGCCTCCTTTATCACCTGCCTCCATTCATCTCGGTCCTCAGCTTTTCTTCTCCAACGTTTAACTCCTAACTTTCTAAGGTCATCCTCAACATCATCAATCCACCTTTTCCTGGGTCTTCCTCTTCTCCTCCTTCCATCAAGTTTCCCTATAAACACCTTTTTTACGGTGCAGGTTTCTGCCATTCTCTGAACATGACCGGCCCACCTAATTCTTCCCTGCTTAATTTTAGCAACAATATCTGGCTGGCCAAACAGTCCTTGCAGCTCTACATTTGTCCTCATTCTCCACCCATCCTGCTCTCTTACTGCACCGAATATCTTTCTCAATATCTTCCTTTCCCACCGTAACAGCCACTGTTCTTCTCTGGAGGTCATCACCCAGCATTCTGAGCCATACATAACTATTGGTCTTAGTACTGTTGTGTATATTTTAATTTTTGTATTCCTGCTGACATTCCTGGATTTAAACATATTTTGCAAGGCGTAAAAGCATCGGTTTCCACTTGTTATCCTCTCCTGTATTTCTACGGAGGTTTTATTGTCCTCTGTTATTATAGAGCCTAGATATTTGAAAGATGTGACTCTTTGATATTCCTTCCCATTTAATCTTACTGGGGTCCTTCCTCTTACTCCCTCTGTATCTCCCATCTTCATATATTTTGTTTTGTTTATATTCACTTCTAGTCCTAGGTCCCGTGCTTTCCCTTCTAATACTGAGTAGCTCTCTTCAAGAGCTCTTTCATTTCTTGCAATTATTGCTACATCATCAGCATATGCTATCACTTGTACTAATCTGTTCAAAATGGTTCCCCCTGGGTTGATGGGCAATTCACGGATTACTTTTTCCAATGCTAGGTTAAAAAGAAGTGTGGAAAGTACATCTCCCTGTCTTAGTCCTCTCCCCACTAAAAACTCCTCTGACAGATCTTGCTCCACTCTCACCTTGCATACCGTTGTTTTCAAAGTCATTTCTGTTAATCTAATCAATTTCCTTGGGATTCCAAATTCTTTCATAATCTTGTAAATTTTACCCCTATCTAGACTGTCATATGCCTGTTTAAAATCAACATACAGCTGATGTAGCTGTTTGTCATATTCATAAAATTTCTCTAGCACTTGTCGTAATATAAATATCTGATCCAGAGTAGAGCGATGTTTTCTAAAACCTGCTTGGTAATCCCCTAATATTCTTTCCATCCATAATTCCAATCTTAAGGCTAGTACCTTACCAAAAACCTTGTACGTTCCATCCAGCAAGGTGATCCCTCGATAATTTCCACATACTGCCTTATCTCCCTTTTTATGTAATGGGTAAATTATACCCAATGTCCAATCCTTGGGTATTTCCTCCTTTGTCCAAACCTCCTTAATCAATTCATAAACAGCCATTTCTATTCCCTCTCCCCCATATCTCAACAGCTCTGACTCCATTCCATCTTCACCTGGGGCTCTATTATTCTTTAATGCATTAATTGCAGCTTTGACCTCTTCTAAGTCTGGCTCTTTTACTGATTCCTCTTCCAATTCTCTTTCTTCCCCATCAACATTTATATTTTCCTCCTCTCTATCATCTTCATTATTTCCATTGAGTAACTCGTAAAAATACTCCTGCCATCTTCCAAGCACTTTGCTTTTATCACCCAGAAGGTTTCCATCTTTATCCTTGAAGAAAACAGCTCTTGGTTGAAACCCTCTCTTAATGTCTTTTGTTCTTTCATAGAACTTTCGTACCTCGTTTCTATCCTTCATTTCATCCAGTTCTTCGATTCTCTTTCTTTCAAAAGCTCTTTTCTTATATCTACATATCTTATCTGCTCTTCTTCGTTTCTCTCTATACTCTTCTACTGTTTGTCTTGTTCTCCTTTGAAGCATTCTGTTCCTAGCATCATTCCTCTCTTGGATTAATGTTGAACATTCCTCATCAAACCATTCTGCTCTCTTTACCAATTTCTTCTTTCCCAAGGTACTATCTGCAACTTCACTGATAGTTGTTTTCAGTATCTCCCATTTATCTTCCACTTCTCCTTTCTCCCATAATTCCCTTTTTATTGCCAAAGATTCAGCTATTTTCTTTTTATATTTCTCTTGCAATTCCTCATTTTTTAGTCCTTCAATATTGTGCTTTGCCTTTCTTGTTACTTTTTCCGTTCTTGCCAAATCTTTTTTGTCTGTACTTGACTCTAACAAGATAGTGGTCTGTATCTGCATCAGCACCTCTGCAGCTTCTAACATCCATAATATCTGATGCATGTCGCCTGTCTATGATAACATGGTCTATTTGATTTCTTGTCACACCATCTGGTGAAATCCAGGTCTCCTTGTGAATGTTTTTCCTAGGATGCCAAGTACTTTTAATTATCATCTGCTTTCCACTCACAAAATCAATCAATCTCAATCCGTTATCATTACTTACTTCATGCAGGCTTTCTTTCCCTACTAAGTGTTTGTACACTTCTTCTCTTCCAATTTTTGCATTTAAATCTCCAAGGATAATTTTTACATCATGCCTTTGAACTTTATTAATTTCTTCCTCCAATTTGGTATAAAATGCATCTTTCTTCTCATCTTCTGCCTCCTCAGTAGGGGCGTACACACAAAACACAGTTACGTTGAAGAATTTTGCCCTAATTCTCACAGAGCACATCCTATCATTGATTGGAGTAAAGTTGATCACGCTTTGCTTTACTGACTTATGTATGAGGAATCCTGTGCCATTACTGCCTGCTTTTTCTCCACTGTACATCAAAATATGTTGTCCAGACATCATCATCCCTTGCCCTTTCCATCTTAGTTCCTGTAGAGCTGCTATTTTCACTCCATACTTATCCATTTCATTCCTTAATACTTTTAACTTGCCAGGTCTCTTCAATGTCTTAACATTCCATGTTGCTAATATAATATCATTTTTCCTTCTCTTTAGCCGTTTTTCTCGCCGGTTCGTCACCAAGTTTTCCAGTCCTGCATTATTCATTCTTAAGGTATCCGTAACAGTTGGTTTTTTTACGAGGTAGGGGAGTTAACCCTACGCTCAACCCCCAACCTGGAGGACCAGGGTATCACTCTTAGTCTGGATCATCACCTTAGACCTGTCCGGCTTGGGTGGCCCTACCAGGAGCAGATGCTCCCGCCGGCATAGCTCTAAGGATCATTTGACCACGCAAGCCTCCAATAAACACCCGGCAAAATATATTTTGCCTTCGTCAAGGTGGTGATACCTTCGGGAGGAGCTGTGACAGTTGTCTACAGATAATATCCTTAAGCCTAGGTCACACTTGGCGATATTCTCGTTGCTAGTTCTCGCTCATAGTAAAATCGATACGAGAATTTATGTCACATTACATAGACTCAACCGAGACAGTATATAGAGGTACAAGCAGCGATAACATTGTGTTTCTGCGTTTCAGTAGACTAGTTTGCTGAGTTTTGTGTAATTTTCGTGGTGTTTTATAATAATGTCGTCTGTTGGATTGCGGGGTAATGTTATACGACGTTTGTTGAGACTTACAGCGCGTGAGGTCAGTCGCGAATTATTGATAGTGTTGACGAAAGAATCAAGAAAACGTAATTGGGTGAGAGACTGCATAGAAAGGGGGGGGGGGGGGGAGGTCAGCTTGAAGCCTCCAACAGACTAATGCAAGAGCTTTCTGCAGAAGATCTGAAAGCGTACCGCAATGTTCTAAGAATGAGCCCTCGCACATTCGATGACATGCTTGAAAAGATTACAACATTTACTGTAAAGCAAAATGCGAAATTGCGTATGGGGATCTCATGCAGGACAAAACTGGAAACAACACTACGATGCTTGGCAAGTGGTGACAGCCTAATGACTGCTCTGTATGAGTATTTTAGTTTTTATTTTATTTTATTCTTCTTGACCACATCTAGCGTAACCGTAAATCCCAACTCGTTTAATTCACTGATAATTTTAGAATAAGCAGTCTATACGATCTCCTTTCATGTACGGTAATAAGAAGTCGAAACGTCCTACAGGACCTCATACTTCCGTTAAATAATAACACTGAAAAGTATATTTATAAGGTGTTCTAAGCTTAAACTTCTCGCTACCGTGCACTTCCTGTATCAGCGATTACGCTGTCACACAAGGCGATGAGTCGCTGCGTGATGATCACGTGACTAGCTAGCAGCGAGAAAAGTTAAACATGTCCAACTCTTCTCGCAGCGATTTTCCTTCTTGCTGGGTTTACGGCGAGCAGCGACTTTTTTAATCACACTGAGCGATTTAAACAGCGAGTACTCGTTGCTAGCTGACTCGCTGCTATAAAATCGCCAAGTGTGACCTAGCCTTTACCTGCAACTGATCGTCCTGCAGTATGCTTAATCCGTTTTCAAGACGGAGGGAGGGTTAAGGTACCCTAACCGCTTTCTTCGGGACTTTGATACAAATGTTTTACGATTTTGTTATTGAAGCAGTACACTATCTCCCAAGCAAACACTATCTACCGATCTGTACCCACTACCTGAAAGACAGGTGTTTATAGGAACTCATGTGCAGGACCTGCAATAACGAAACATTGCCACTGTTGTTGCTGCAGAAATGACTCAAGCCTTTGTTGGACAATATTGTAAGGAATATTTCATCTAAGTGCCAAAATATTCCGTATCTGGACCGAAAACCTTTTGAACAGAGAAGTGTTAAGCTAGGCAGTGATGTAAGATTCAAATGGTGACTCTGAACTGGAGACCCATTACAAATACATTTTAAGTAATATATTTTACGTGAGTATAAACTGGCTATATATTTCCCAAACGCTTAAAAACACCTTTGTAAATCTGTAGTCTATAAATTCGTATTGACTGTGGGTCCATTCTACGACGACTCATAACCTCAAGATACTGATGTAAATAAGTTTCCAACAGGACACGTTAATATCATATCGACGGGATTATTTGCACTACAACAAAAATGGATCATGGGCAACATTCAAAACACGTGGTTTCTCCGTAAGTATCATAATTCATAATTGGCTATATATTAGCGAATTTCCACAAGCACTTGTCACAAAATCCATGCTGAACATAGGAAGACATTCAAAACTTGTGTCTAAGCGTTGCCTACGAGAACGGTCAAAGAAAGGCGATCCTAGCGGGAGAACTGAAAACTAAATTCGGTGACCCCACTTCTCATGGCTCATTTCCCAGCCTTGTATAATAGGGTAAGCAACGGGACAGAGAGTGGTTACCGAGCTTGATAGCTGCAGTTGCTTAAGTGCGGCCAGTATCCAATATTCGGGAAATAGTGGGTTCGAACCTTACTATCGGCACCCTGAAGATGGTTTTCCGTGGTTTCCATTTTCACACCAGGCAAATGCCGGGGCTGTACCTTAATTAAGATCACGGCCGCTTCCTTCCCACTCCTAGACCTTTCCTGTCCCATCGTCACCATAAGATCTATCTGTGTCGGTGCGACGTAAAGCCACTTATATACCGGTATATATGAAACAAAGACAGAGAGTGGAAATTGTTCAGTAACGTGCTTTTTACGACAAAATTTCCAGATAAAAAGAAAACAAGTGTAGGCATAATTGAGGAAGTTTATGAGTTAAACATTCCTCATTGTGATTATAAAGACATGTTTTTCGTAACAGATCAGGTTCGAACATAAAGAAAGCTTTTGAATATCATAGACGTCTGCTTTGTACTGTTCACTGCTTAAATAACGCACATGCGCATGTATCTGATGAGATGAAATTCCTTGTGGAAGATGCTCCAGTATGTGCAAAAACAATAAACGCCGCAAAGGCTGTAGTGAGGTATCTGAAAGAAAAAACACACACACGCACGCACACGCACACACACACACACAGAGAGAGAGAGAGAGAGAGAGAGAGAGAGAGAGAGAGAGAGCGAGAGCTTCAAACAATGATACAGAAAGAAGTAATTATGAGGTGGAATAGTCTATATGATGTTACAGTCCGTTTTTAAAAGCAGCATGAAAAAATTGTTGCATTGTTGTAAAATCATAATGCCTTCCAAAAGTTAGATGGCTTCAATTATAATGTTGCAGAACAGATGATAACTTTCCTTAAACCATTCACAAATAACCTGGAACATGAAATAGTCCCAGCAATTCACTTAGTACTCTTGTGGTTCCATAAACTGTGGCAGCACTGCTCAGTGGTGTGAATCAGACTGTGAGGTATTTATTAATGGTAGACTTCTGCAGTTTGTCAGTTAAGTACAGTAATATGCATATAGTCATTACACTAATATTATGAGCTCCATGGCTAAATGGTTAGCGTGCTGGCCTTTGGTCACAGGGGTCCCGGGTTCGATTCCCGGCAGAGTCAGGAATTTTAACCTTAATTGGTTAATTTCGCTGGCACGGGGGCTGGGTGTATGTGTCGTCTTCATCATCATTTCATCCTCATTACGACGCGCAGGTCGCCTACGGGAGTCAAATAAAAAGACCTGTATCTGGCGAGCCGAACTTGTCCTCGGACACTCCCGGCACTAAAAGCCATACGTCATTTCATTTCACTAATATTATGCTGAACTTTGATTTTACTTTCAGGAAACCCGTAAGATAAATATCAGAACTCACAAGCTTTTAAGTGAAAAGGTACAAGTCTCAACTGTACACAAAATAGTCACATTACAATGACCACCGTTTCGCCACCTGAAAATGTTAGAAGAAGACGAAAGGAAGGCCGTAATGGGCGAAGGCAGAGGCATCTGTATATCAGGTTCGTAATATCATTTGCGTCCGCCTTTGTGGTGTAGTGGTTAGTGTGATTAGCTGCCACACCGAAGGCCCGTGTTCAAATCCCGGCTCTGTCACGAAATTTTTAAAGTGGAACGAGGGCTGGAACGGGGTCCACTCAGTCTCCGGAGGTTCGATTCCCACCTCATCCATCCTCGAAGTTGTTTTCCGTGATTTCCCACTTCTCTAAAGGCCACGGCCGTTTCCTTCCCCCTTTCTTGTCTTTGGATAGAAAACCTTGAGCTAAAAGCAATTTGAGGTCTATACTTCTCTTTGTTGTAATGGCATTAATTTGCACAGTTTACACAGAATGTCTTTGGTATGGCTAGTAGTGAAATATATGGTTTTGGTTATGCATTAATAATGCGTAGTTAGTTTCCGTATATAGAGCAGTAGAGTACGCTAGCCAGGAGGAATACACGTAGCAGTACGCGAAATCCATTAACCATTTCTCTCAGTACAGTGTAGAAACATAGTATAAAATATGAGTTTAATTATTGACAGTTTCGTGCCAAGTCATGACTTCACCATTGACGCAAAAGCGTAATGTTTCGAGAGATAAAGGTACTCGAGACAAGCTTAACGGAGTACGGCTAAAAAAAGACGAAAGGAGGCGAGCAGACTGAGATAGCGCGTGAAGAAGCGAGTATCAAGGGACAAGGTCGAACGAACATGGCTCGTCTCGCATTTTAAAAGCAAATTCGGTCATAGCCATACTGGACCAATATGAACCGAGCATGTTTTGCACGTCAATACTACTGATACGATATTTTTGTTACAGAAAAAAAAAAAAAAAAAAAAAAAAAAAAACAGACCAAAATCTTGCGAAACACTTCGGGTATGTTCGACTTTTTACAGCATCTTCGCCATAAACAAACACAAAACTTCATCTGGATTTGTACAGCGGTTTTTAGATGGATGGATGGATAGATAGACAGACAGACATTGTTCAACACACTAGAGGAAAAATGAAATTAAATGGCGTATGGCTTTTAGTGTCCGCCTCTGTGGTGTAGTGGTTAGCGTGATTAGCTGCCACCCCCGGAGGCCCGGGTTCGATTCCCGGCTCTGCCACGAAATTTGAAAAGTGGTACGAGGGCTGGAACGGGGTCCACTCAGCCTCGGGAGGTCAACTGAGTAGAGGTGGGTTCGATTCCCACCTCAGCCATCCTGGAAGTGGTTTTCCGTGGTTTCCCACTTCTCCTCCAGGCGAATGCCGGGATGGTACCTAACTTAAGGCCACGGCCGCTTCCTTCCCTCTTCCTTGCCTATCCCTTCCAATCTTCCCATCCCTCCACAAGGCCCCTGTTCAGCATAGCAGGTGAGGCCGCCTGGGCGAGGTACTGGTCATACTCCCCAGTTGTATCCCCCGACCAAGAGTCTGAAGCTCCAGGACACTGCCCTTGAGGCGGTAGAGGTGGGATCCCTCGCTAAGTCCGAGGGAAAAACCGACCCTGGAGGGTAAACAGATGATGATGATGATGATGGCTTTTAGTGTCCGAGGACAAGTTCGGCTCGCCGGATGCAGGTCTTTCTATTTGAGGCTCGTGAGCGACCTGCGCGTCGTACACTAGAGGAATTCCAAGTCGACAGAAAAACAAGGGAATCGATCACACACATTCTTCTTATTCTCCTTCTTCCTCCTCTTTTCCCACATCTGTGGGGTCACGGGTCCAATTCGTGTCGCACATATGGATTTGGCCATGTTTTGATGAACTTCCTGAAGCCAACCCTATATGGAGGGATGTAATCACTATTGCGTGTTTCTGTGGTGGTTGGAAGCGTAGTGTGTTGTCTGAATATGAAGAGGAAAGTACTGGGACAAACACCCAGTCTTCGGGTCAGAAGAATTAATCAGACGCGATTAAAATCCCCGACCCGGCCGTGAATCGAACCCGGGACCCTTTGAACCGAAGGCCTCAATGCTGACCATTCAGTCAACGAGTCCGACCGATCAACAAACTCTAACCAACATAATATCAAAAGTTAAATATCTGAGCTCTTCGAAATCAGAATCGGAGTCCGACAAGTAGATGGTTTATCCTCACTACTATTCAATATAGTTTTGGAAAAAATTATTCATAGGTGAAAAAGAAACTAAAGGGCTAAATATAGGCAGACTTCTTAAAAACAAAATTCACCTTGACTGCTTAGCTTTTTCAGATGATCTTGCAATTCTTTCCAACAACAAACAAGAAGCACTCCTGTCTATAAAAAAAAATCATGATATAGCGTCCAAAACCGGGCTCCAAATTTAATTTGATAAGTCACAGTATATGAAAGACAAGTCAGTATGCGATTGTTGGCATTTGGTGTGCTTTAGATCCAGGTTAAGTATGTTAAGGAACAAGGATTACGAAGTAAGCAACTGTGTATACAAGGACTGAAGCGGAATCTGTTGTAACGTAAGGTCAGCGGTTTCTTTTTCTTTTTTTCAGAACTATCTGTTGTAACGCTCATCTGGTGAAGGCAAAGTCAGGGTAGGGCTAGATTGGTTGTTTTGTAGGTAGATTCTTGTTTATTATTATTGTTACGGAGTTTTGTGGTTTTGCAGAGGTGAAAGAAGGTGCGGGCTGGAATAGGTCTCACCTACAGAAGCACGAAAGATGAATTAAAATTTTAACAAGGTTATATTTTCAAAACTTAACAATGGTAGCATAGAATTTTGAGCATACAACAAATAACAACAAGTTAAATCAGGTACACAATTTAAAGAATATTTAACCGGTTTCCACTAGGGGAAATAACAAAGACGATCAGGTATACAGCCGCTGTACCAAAAACCAGTTAGGTGATTTTTACATATATTGGGCTACGGCCCGAATTCATTAACTCTTGAGCTCTCAGCTCACAATTACAAAAGCTACAGGGCAGAAAACCCCTAAGTACAAGGAGCACTTGCTCCTAATTACAATGTTAAAGAAAAGAGCAGAACCGCTCTCAATATTACAAGCCTATCAAAGGCTACAACCTTCACTTCAGACTGCTCTCAAGGCACACTAAGAAACAGGGGTATTTGATACCCAACCTACAGGGCCTTTACATGAGGAAAACAAAACATCAGATGAAATTACTGGCCCATAATACAAGATTGAATGGAGGCGATAACTTGCACTCCTACACCAAGTTTTTGTCCAAAAAAAAAACCTATGTGGCGCTAGGCCGATGATACAGGGGCTAATCCCAATCTATGGAGGTGACAAGTCGGCATATAAGTTTAAGACTTTAAGAAGGAAAAGAAAAACGTTACGAAAACATAGTCATCTCAAATTCAAAATGAAGGGGAGTTCGAGAGGGTGAAGCACTCTCTATCCCCGCTTTACAGATTTGTAATTTGTAGATAGACAGAAAAGAATTTACATTTTAAAAGGGTAGGTTACATACTAAAGGTTTCGAACCCTCCCCGAGAGTTAAACTGCTGAGCTAGCAAGAAATGAAGATGTTAACAGGCCATTACCTTGTAGATGAACTGCTGCTTGGAGAAAGAGGCGCTTCCCACTCCCTGCTACATATCCATACACTAAGAAAGATGTTACAGAAGTGGCCCCGAGACAAGAAAATCAGCAGTTTATATACCCTCGTGGAACATTCGAGACCTTTCATGAATGATAACAACCCGCCCACAAACTTTTATTGGTCGGCTAAAGATTACAAGTCAAAACTGAAGAAGAAATCTAGGATTGGTGGAAAATTAATTTAGAAAATTTAGGGTTGGCTGAATTTAAAACTGGCGGAAACAGAGATCAATATTGCCAACCCAAAAAATGAAAGAAAGAAATTTAACAAAGAACAAACTTATAGATACAAAATTTCTTCAAAAACAGTTCGTTCACTTCGCACCAGGGTGCACAGTTATAGTTTTTAAGTAGTGACATCTAGAAGAGAATGTCCACACTTCTTGCTACAGAGAAAACAAACACAAATCGAAATAACATAGTTCAGAACACTTCAAAATTTACAGTAGTGACATCTTCCAAGAATCCTTTGATTTAATACAGATTATAAAGTTCAGAGTTTCTCCTGTAGAGAGGTTTCAACTGGCGCAATATTTGAATTCGCGGCGTGGAGGTGTACCGTCCGGTACAATTATTATTATTATTATTATTATTATTATTATTATTATTATTATTATAGGATTATTGCTTTGTGAACATGTATCTGGGCTGGAAGCCTGTTAATAAATACCAGTACCAGTATATGAAAGAAACTAAATCAAGATTCGACAACCAACCAGCAGTCCAATCACCAAATTCGAAAAAAATTAAGTATCTATGCAAAATTGTTCTGCCGGTAGGGATAAAACAGGAAGCGAACAAAGAACTGCTAAACTTCAAAGAGCTTACAAAATTACTGCGTAATTTATTTTCAGAAGATCTTGGAGTATTTTCTACAACTTCGATGCATGCATTTTGCATACAGCTTTTTGGATTCCGTACTGGACGGGTGATCTTGAAATAAGCGCAATTTTCTGTCAAACCGTTTAGGTCACAAGTTACAAGATTGTGAGCAACTGCAAAATGACCTCGATAATGTTGTGAGATGGACAGCAGGAAATGGTATATTGACAAACGGGGTTAAAAGTCAGGTTGTGAGTTTCACAAATAGGAAAAGTCCTCTCAATTTTAATTACTGCGTTGATGGGGTGAAAGTTCCTTTTGGGGATCATTGTAAGTATCTAGGTGTTAACATAAGGAAAGATCTTCATTGGGGTAATCACATAAATGGGATTGTAAATAAAGGGTACAGATGTCTGCACATGGTTATGAGGGTGTTTAGGGGTTGTAGTAAGGATGTAAAGGAGAGGGCATATAAATCTCTGGTAAGACCCCCAACTAGAGTATGGTTCCAGTGTATGGGACCTTCACCAGGATTACCTGCTTCAAGAACTGGACATAATCCAAAGAAAAGCAGCTCGATTTGTTCTGGGTGATTTCCGACAAAAGAGTAGCGTTACAAAAATGTTGAAAAGTTTGGGCTGGGAAGACTTGGGAGAAAGAAGACGAGCTGCTCGACTAAGTGGTATGTTCCGAGCTGTCAGCGGAAAGATGGTGTGGAATGACATTAGTAGACGAATAAGTTTGAGTAGCGTCTTTAAAAGTAGGAAAGATCACAATATTGAACCCTTTACCTTACCATTCCATCGTTGGTCGGCCACCGCTGCTGCAGTAGAGCAATATCGAACTCTTAAATCTTGGGGTCGTAGCGGGAATATTTCGGTCACGATCTTAACCAAACGATGGGGTTCAGAGTAGAGCCTAACTACTTGAAATGAGGAGCAAATATGTGCTTACTAACCTTTATTGAATCAATTAAATGCAAAAAAAAAAAAAAAAAGAAAAAAAAAAAAAAGAAATATATATATATATAAAACCATTGATCAAGAAAAATTTAATTTTTTAATGTTTCAAACGCAGTCACATTGCATGGCGTTAGTTTATTAGGTATAGTATCGAAGAATTTTATTCGGAGAAAAGTAGAAATATCACAGATTAGTGGACAGCGAAAACTAGAAAAATGAAGAGAAACCTGAAAATCGGGCACCTATTGATCCAAACGATAACCGAGAATTAATCCACACGATTCGTGGAAAATCTGACCTTCAACAAGTAGAATTCAAGATTTACTTTGTCCCCTTCTCCGGGGTCGCTCAGTCGGCGGAGCGAAGAGTCCCAAAAGGGTGGACTGTTCGCAGGGCCGATTTGCTATTACGGGACCGACCTTCCAAAAATTTCTATTTACAGGGCCATTGGTGACTGGATAGGAGACATAATGTGAAATAAAAATCAGAACAAAATAACCACATCATTTATTAAAATATAAAAACAAAACTCAGTCTGGACAAAGCACCAAAAGAAAAAAAAAATGTTTTAACATCTTTTCAACATAATTCAATTGCTTGATCTTCTCATTTACAACTAACTATAAGTCCTTGACATGCTTTGTCGCTTCATAGGATTCAGTAATATCTCCAATGAACTCCAACCGAAGCAATTCTCTGTAACATTGATTGATCGTGCAATTAGTGATACCGTCGTACTAACATCAACAAAACAATGCCACACTGAACATGAAAATAACTATTTCTCATTACTGTTTTCATCTTCACATATTTTCGTTAAATAATTTTTACTTTAACACATCTGCGACAAATTTTCTATTTAAATTGTATTCGCATACTTTGAGAAAATTCTCTTGAGAAATCCTTCCTAACTCATTTTTTTCCACACCACTGAGAAATTCTTTACAACTTATTCTCGAGGAATTCTATTCAAATTATTTTTGTGAAATATTTTATAATTTGAGAAATTTTATACAATTTTGAGAAATTCCTTTGAAAAATTCTTTGAAGAATTCTTTGAAAAATTCTTTGGCGCATTTCTTCCCTCTCACAGACTTCGCTCGATGGTATTCCTTTATAAATTAAATCAACAATTTCTATCTGACTAGTATTCTATGGATGGATAGAGCATCACGTAACACCACGCGTAATCAACAACAACAACAACATCGTTGACCAATAAATCACATAAAAATATGAAAAGAATAAGCATTCCTGAAAAGACACGAATAATATTCACGAATAACTCAATCACACGAACTGTTTATAGGGAAATTTATCATACAGTTGAAATCATATTTTATTATTATCATCATTTATTATTATATTCTCCTCTCAAATTTTATTGAAGACCCTTATAGCATGAATCGATCATAATAAGAATTCACTAAGACTGTTGTTACAAGACGACACAGGATGACTAAATTGATCTCGAAGAAATAATTATCACCACCATCATCAGAAGGATGCGTCTGTGAGCCCCAGGAAAGGCTAATAATAAGCAAGTCGTACGTTATACAATATCGGTTGTTGAGCGAAGGAACGAACTATTATTAGTCCCCAAATATTATCAAATCACTATAAATCACTATCATCACTATAATTCACCATAATCATTATGACTGACATGCACCCTAGTGGTCCCATATAGTCAATTTCATCATAAAATCTACTATCATAACGCCGTACATTTTTATTCTCAACAACCAGTCAAATACCCGACTTTCATTATTATTATAATGAATTATTTTTATTCCTCCTATTATGGCTCCTAGAAACGTCTTCTCGATGAGCTGCTCCTAGTACACGTCAATTACCATCCCTTCCGATATCAATTATATCACATAAACTAATAGTTCATTAAGACTTCGATTTACTGGTATTTACTCTTATATTTAATTTCATCCTCCTCGTCGTGATTATTATGACCACATTTTAATCTTATTATTATTATTCTTACTTAATCGTACATGACCTCATGTAACTCATTGACAACTGGGATTACTCATCTTCGAATCAAAAACACAAACATTGTTCTAAGGAAATGCAAAGATAGAAAATGTAGAAACCATAAATTAAAGAATACATGAATACTCCACCATCACCATTTAAATACAACATTTCCAAAAGAAACTACACTGCTCTAAGCAAGAATACAATCTACTATTCATCTACCGAAAGAGAAGAAATTTTACAATGGTACTTAAGGTTCCGATGGAAATCCTTGGCGTCGGGGTGCAACTATGGGCGTCGGCGTCCTCTTCTTCCTCTTCGGAGGCTCATAGATGTACAAGGTCATCGCGCTGGCGTGCACACTTTGGCTTAACCCATGATGACTACGGCTATGAACAGCAGCGTTGTATCACTCCCACAACGTTCCAGAAAATTCCAGGATTTTCCTCTCGTTCGTTGCATGCTGTCGGTTCCTCTTCACAATGGTAGCTGAAACTAAAATTTTGTATAAGAAAAGTGGTTCCACACTAGTTGTATTCTATTAAATTATTTACGACACTTAACTGGCACAATGATGTACGATCAGGTTCAGTTGTACCCCAAGCTTCAAATTCCGAGCACATTCACAAGATTACAGTGAGTCTTGAAGCTGACGGAACATTATTACTAGTATTTCGACGTTCTATAAGCCAGGTTTCCTTTCGAATATTCGCTTTATATAGCTCAATTCCCTTACAATATCCAAAGAGACACTCCATGAATTTCTACTGCAACACTCGGCTAAGCGAGCGCACGAACTGTCTGTGGTTTTTCAAGTTCCACCCGGTGAAATGTGCGGCTGTAACACTTCGCTCTATACCGAATTAGGCTGATGAAAAGTTAAATTAGCACTCAAATTACATAGTGGCTGTGCCATACAAGAAATAGGCAGAAAGTAACCATATCTGCGAACGTTCATCTTCTTGCTAGATGGTTGAAATTATACGATGTTCTTCCTGAAGACTGTCTTACTTAACTTCTCCTCAGAGACTCTTCCGTTCGATTCTCTCGTAGAAACTAAACTGTTCTCTTCAGATTTTCCTTCGAGACTTCTCCTCGAATTCTTTCTAGAATAATATGAAGACCTTCCAGCACCTTCTTCGATGTTCATTGGCTGTTGACCTCCTTGTGACGTAATTCGTCCTTCACACCGGCAAGCAGATTTATCCAGAGTATCCTTCCCCTCTCGGCGGTCGGCTCGCTAAGTGACGTAATGCGTGACGTGGCGACCTTCACCAGCCTGGTGACATAACACGTCCGCCTGCAACGGCACGGCACGGTAACAGCTGATGTATGCTTGCTTGTAACTCAATGTTCCGTAACAAAAATTACTCCAGCTTCCCCAAATTCAATCAGGCACCATTTAGACGGGTACAACTTTTAATTAAGGTTATCCACCAGTCAAACATCCTATCGGATATGAGAACACCCGCCGAATGGACCCTTAATCGAACCAAATTGACTATCAGTTGCTTTGGATAGGTTGCGAAATACTACTGGAAAGCATGGTGTTCACTACAAGTTAACAGCAGCATTCATCATTGAAAATAAAATTCCACCATGTATTGCCATCTCGTGACACCCTTAAGTTATAGAATAATCCCGATGCTGAAACGTGCATCACCCAAACAGCTGTTCAAGAGGAACCAACAACAACTCGATCCGAGGGGATCTTGCGTTACGTCGTTCTGAAGGAACAAAACTGCGAAATGCAGGAAACACTTATTCATCACGCATTTAGAAGAAACGCTCAACACTGAAGTTAAATAAAAAGTGATAAATCACTTGAAAAATAGTATTATAAAACCAACTTTCAGGTTATAAACGGTTACGTTAAGCTTAATAAAATTACAAGTCCACATGGTAAAATAAAATCAAACATCTAGGAATTCTTTCCTTTACACCAATGACTACCATTACAGATCCGTCTACTTATTGTTTGTCCCAACAAACTAACTACAAAGTTATTGATCGACCACAATCAACTATTACAAAATGAAAGAACGAAAAATTGAAAATAAAATATATTCCCGGCTGACGAATCAAACCTGCATTCGTAACTCAAGTCTCACATAAATAAACTAAGTGTCAGCAAGCACACTAGCAAAGCAATCGGACGTCTGAACGACAAAAGAAATACGTCCGTAACTAAAATAAAATATTGAAGTTCAATGAACTCGCATGGCAAACTGCAGTAAATCTCAATCACCGTTAGCTCAGTACCCAACATTGGACAAACCTCACGTTCATGCCACTAGTGGTTCCATAATCTTAGGTAAACACCTTCCAGCTGGTAAGGGCTGTCGAAACATGGCCTCAATATTACTTAGCTAACACTCTTCGCATTGCATACACTACTGCAGACACTACCATCGTTCAAGTCACTTCGCAAAAACGCCAAATCTAAGACTTGAGTATATACAGACGACACCCTAAACCTATCGTCGGGCCTACATAATGTCTACACACCCTAACACTAACCTCTATGTACTCATACACCTTCCTAAACCTATCGTTGAGCGTAAACTGGGACGTCTTATCATCAGTATACTCCTAGGATAACATGTGACGTTCTAAATCTATTGTCGAGCGGAAACTGGGTAGTCTACGTTTCCTCTAGAATGTAAGGCGAAATCATAATTTCAAAAACACTCTTTGATATTTTAGCTGGAAACCTTGTCGAAACTTTAGCACACAATGAAACAAATCTTGCCACTGAATGAACGCAAGTCGGGAAATGTAACTAAGTCCCTATCTTGTCAATAGAACGTGAAATTGAAAAGTAAATACTGCGTGGCAAGCAATCCACAACTCAAACACGATCTCGACATGAGCAATGAAGTTTGGAAAAATAATAATGACTTTCAGTACACGTCTAAAATTACGTGAATATCGCCAAAACAGTAATCATCACCACCGCAAAAATCCATACTATAATTCTAGGGTGAGGTCCAAACTTTGCCTACCATCTCACTATTCCAATTCTCGTAATATATGAAATTTACTGAATTGAAATTTGTTATTACAATCAAATAACACCAACTGTGTATTCAGAATGCTCTTCTACCTTTGAGGTCGCCTACTATAATATTCATTATGCTGAATTTACCTAAATCGTTACTTGGACTTAACTGCCAAGAGCTACAATCTTCTACAGAATTGTTTTTCACTAGGAGATCTTGACTTGAAATCTTAATGTGTATCACAAAGTACTCATTTCGAACTAACCTTCACCCGGTCAGCTGTTCCGGATTGTTAGCGGAATTTCACTACAGCCTGCCTCAGAAATATTACATTTAATATGCAGCCTGCCTCAGAAATGTAACATTTAATATACAGCCTGTCTCAAAAATTCATCTTCATCGCCTATCACGGCGGCACTACTCTTTAAATACAGGCTTCCTCTGCCTTCAATATCCATACAACTGTTCTCTCAACAAAGCATTCCGGCACAATCCATTTCTTCCTGTTTCACAACTTTCCACCTCAATACTCCCGTGACGAACAAAGTTATAAGAATCCTTTCCATTCATTTTTATTTTTACTACAACTTTCGTACATTAAGAATACAATAACACACCGTGATTTCCTATATCACCGACATCCACAATGTCACAAAATTACCTTCCCACGAAAAAAAACATAACTTTATCAGACTTCACTGGATTTCGAGACGAACGTAAATCTTACTGAACATATCTGTTAAATACACTTTTAACATAGAAAAATTTTATCCCGCGGTGATTATTATTATTATTATTATTATTATTATTATTATTATTATTATTATTATTATTATTATTATTTCGACAAAAAATTCTGAACTCAAACGATATTCGCAATTACGGCATTCACCACTGTTGTATACAAGGAACTTGGTATACAAGGCACAACATAAAAGTTTATTGCTTCAACAATTTTATACAATATGTACATGAAATAGAATGAAACTTTTCTTCAAGCTTGTTGAGTTGCACACGTTTAATGTTAATAGAAGGTAGTAGGCTGAGGGCCTGAATAATATTTACATTTGAGATTCCTATATACATTCAATCTTGTCTTGATGAGACAGTCTGTTCAAATGAGAGAATGTTCTTGATAGTCGAAAACTATAGGTCATGTATAATAACAAATGTAACTTGTAGAGCGAGTTCGTATTAGCAGAATGCTAACAGCAGGCGTATAACTTGCAAGGAACTTGCATCTAGTGTTCATATATAGCAGAATGCTATTATTGGAGTTGGAGCACTGTAGGGGACTTGAGTGAGTATCAGAATGCTTGGATGGGTGCTCGACATGGCTACGGGATGCGGGATGAATGAGGCAATGTCCAGAGGTGAAACCTTACGGCCAAGAATCAGTCCACCTATTCAGGACACATTTTAAGAGGGTGCCTCCGTGTCTGACTTGCGGTGTAGTCTGGTCGTTGGAAACTGTAGGAGTCCTGGAGAGGCGAGGAACGTTGCACCTTTTATAGCGCTGGCTGACGTCACCGACGATCACATCAGCGCACTGCAGTCTGCCTCGTGGTCTCTGGAAACGTCTGTGTTCGGCGGGCTGCGGAGCTTGTAGACGCGGACACACACAACAACCACGACTACATTATCGTTGTCACCTTTCTAACTTTACTCAATTTGACCACTATCTCAAAGAATATTTACACATTATTTAAACTTAGCATTTTATAGTTTCTCGACGTGAATTTTACTGTCCTGAAGAGTTTCACACGACAACCAGAAATGTAACACATTCGCCTGATCATTATTAAATATTAATTCGACACACGCATTGAAAAATTCATTGGGACAAACAAATTCTTTACTTCAGCATTAATGAAAATATAGTCACAGACCTGTAATCATAGTCGTCCTGGAGATTCCTGCCACATTTAACCAGCTGCCCTCTTATTTAGCCTTTCATGGCTACAATGGATATCATCTTATTATATATATAACTTAAGCTACACAGATTTTACACTGGGTATCGATTAACACCGCAAATACCGCACCTTCTTCACGTTTAACACGCAACGAACACTGGCGACTGCCCCTGTTTTCCCAGGACTCTGCTTTCTTAACTCTAATGCTGTCCAGGTGTTTCAAATAGATGACAAAAAATCAGCCCTCACCGGCTAGCCTCTAGACTCCCTTTGACAAAAATGACACACACACAATTGTAATACGGAGAGAAACTCAGCTACGTATTTTAAACATATTATCTAAGCCTTCACAGTTTTCATCGGCGGAAGCTCAGGAAAATTTCTATCACCTTCCATTTAATATTCTACTTGAACCATTGACACGAATATATATAACAAGTAATTTTGAGAACTAAACCTCGCACTTCCTTGCAGACGCGTGACGTGGGTTTCATCGTCCAGACCTTCAGATAGAGTGTGTAAAATAGGTGGAGGGGGTTTCTTATATACCCTCTGAGAGGGACGCTACCCTCTCCACGAGACTCGGTTGTGCAATCTGCTAATTCCACATCCACTGGACCAATTTTCTTGAAATTTATTCCATAAATTCGGACAGACTTATAATTCATTATGGTGTTAATTTTATATTTTTCCCATACTTGCAACGGGCGTAATGAATTATTTCTGACATGTCGTTTCGCGGTCTTTCTTCAACAATCGGCCTTGACACGTGTCGCAAATCCGCGAGTAGGACGCCAAATTTCCTCCAGGCTTAACTGCATTCATATTTACCCCGGGGATTCTATCTTCACGTAAGGTTTGTTAATAATTTAGATCCTTTATTCCTGGATTTACCATGCCAAAGTCTCACGTTATGAAGGATTTTTCGAAATTGATAAATTATTCAATACTCGAGGTCAACCGAAGTATTCCGGCATTTCACGAGCTCGCGGCTTGCTTGTCGCGGAGAGCGCGTTCCCACGAGATAGGGAGGCTCTTGAAATAAAAACATGGCTACTCTCAAAAAAGTTGTTTGTGGCTGAAATAAATATCTGGAATTATTTTTCATCGTAGAATTATGGGTTCAATGAAGATAAAGTTGGAATTCAAGAGGCAAATATTCCTTCATAGGAAGGGGAGTTAGGGATTGGAATAACTTACCAAGGGAGATGTTCAATAAATTTCCAATTTCTTTGAAATCATTTATGAAAAGGCTAGGAAAACAACGGATAGGGAATCTGCCACCTGGGCGACTGCCCTGAATGCAGATCAGTATTGATTGATTGATTGATTGATTGGTTGGGTTATATAGATAACACCTATAAGCATTTGTGTAGGAAGCTAAATTCTAAATTCTGTCTGTTTGTTCCTGTTGTTTGTATGATTCTTTATCCGTTGTCTAATCTGCGGTAGTCACGAACAAAATATTATTCTCCTTATGGAAGACGCTGTAAGGTGAAAATTATGCTTTATAGGGAAGAAAGAACTGAAAATGTAATCAGAGGGAAAGATCTGGTGGGAGATATTGGGGTGAAGATTATGATAGCGCCTAGGAAGTTAGGCAGGCTGCACACCTATCTGCAGTAATACGTGGGTTCTGCAGCTCAGTAGGTACGCCATCAGTGTAACAGAGTCCGCTACCAGCCGTCTATTTCTGTATGTTGCTATGTCAAACAGTTGATAGCCGCCAAAATACGCGCACTTGTGTAGAAAGCTTTTTTTTCGCAACTTCGGTAAATATCACAGAATATTCTCTTCGGAAGAGGTACATAGCTTATAAAAGACAGCGTTACTGAAAATATAAATTCCATCTCAGAACTGGTTTCACAGCTAACCGTAAAGAAAGGGTAATGAAGTAATGTTTGTAATGTGCATTAAGGTAATATTTTATTTTATTTTATTTTATTTTATTTTATTTTATTTTATTTTATTTTATTTTATTTTATTTTATTTTATTTAAATCTACATATTACGGTAGACAGTAGCTTCTCTTATGTGCGTGCTGATCATCCGCAGAAGTTCCAAAGCTAAAAATTTTTGTAAGTGCAGTATCATTGAGGTTAGTTTGAAGAACTTACGCAGAGGTGATTTCGACACGGCAGGATTTACGATATTGTAACTCAATTATGTAGGCCTACATGATTATGTAAATTATGTAAATATTAAGTCCGCCTCTGTGGTGTAGTGGTTAATGTGATTAGCTGCCACCCCCGGAGGCGTGGGTTCGATTACCGGCTCTGCCATGAAATTTGGAAAGTGGTACGAGGACTGGAACGGGATCCAATCAACCTCGGGAGGCCAACTGAGTAGAGGGATTTTCGAAGTGGTTTTCCGTAGTTTCCCACTTCTTCTCGAGGCAAATACCTGAATGGTACATTACTTAAGGCCACGGACGCTTCCTTCCCTCTATGTTGTCTATCCCATCCAATCTTCCCATCCCCCACCAAGGCCCCTGTTCAGCCTAGCAGGTGAGGCCGCGTGGGCCCGATTATATCCTAGACCAAATGTCTCACACTCCAGAACACTGCCCTTGAGGCAGTAGCCGTGGGATCCATCGCTGAGTCCGAGTGAAAAACCAACACTGGACAGTAAAACTGATTATTTATTTATTTATTTAATTATTTATTTATTGATTTTTTATTTTTTATTTATTTATTGATTTATTTATTGATTTATTGATTTATTTATCGTATGATGAATACAATATTATATACAATATGTACAATTACCATCTCAAGTTCATAACTAAAGTTCCATGTCAAAAGTTGAGAGCCAGAAAAGAGCTTCATTTGAGACACAGTGTAAGTCCTCTATAGGGCCTCTAAGAGCACGCAAAGGACACTCAAATGCAGTGTGATCCACTGTCTGCTCCTCTTCTCCGCAGTCACATTGCAGTGATGTATTCCATCCCCATCTACCTTGGCCGGCCCTAATTCGGTTTAGCGTTCTCCACTGCCGTCTGGGAAGGGAAAATCTATCTGGGAAGGGAAAAACAATCTGGGCACTTGTAGGGGTTCTCAATGATGTGGTGATGTGGTAACCAGGGTTGCTGT
This sequence comes from Anabrus simplex, assembly GCF_040414725.1. Classification (NCBI taxonomy): domain Eukaryota; kingdom Metazoa; phylum Arthropoda; class Insecta; order Orthoptera; family Tettigoniidae; genus Anabrus; species Anabrus simplex. The sequence continues at coordinate 90,857,905 of NC_090269.1, read as the reverse complement.
TGCCATTGTTCTTTCCAGGCGTCCGATACATTAAAGGAGGTGTCCTGTAGATTCATTGCAGTACGCCAAGAAGGGTGTCTGGATTTCAGTCGTTTAGCTGGAGAAGCTGCTATGTCAGAATGAATAGGGAGGTGAGGATTCTTTTCTATTTTCTTCCATAAGGTAAGCAGTGACTGCAATCTTCTTAGGGATGGAAGTGGTATGTGGCTTAGGATGGGAAGCCAGTGTGTGTTAGTTGGTCGGATGCATCCTGTAATGATACGCATTGCTTGGTTCAGCTGGGTGTCTACTAATCCAGTGTGAGCACTGTTAAGACAGGTAGAGCAGCAATATTCAGCGACGGAATAAGAAAGCGCAAGAGCAATGGATCTCAGGATTTGAGCATTAGCATCCCAGGATGTACCTGACAGCTTTTGAAGGATGTTATTCCTGGTCTTGATCTTGGCTGACACATTATAGAGGTGATTCTTGTAAATCGACCTATCCAGGGTGACTCCCAGGTATTTTGGGTTACTGCAGTACTGTAGACTCTCTCCTGTGAATGGTATGGTTGGTTTGTACCCAGCACTTCTATTCCGCAAGTTACTCATGTCTGTAGGTTTAACCTTAAATTACCCTGCACATGTCCTCCGGGTGGTGCTAAGTAAGCAATATCAGAATAAGATGGAGACCTAACTGTCGTATACGACCTCTCGATCAAGGAAAACGGAGAAGAAACACACCTAGAGGCCCTTCTCAGGGCCCTCAAGTTCGTAACATTGGCCCTTCAGTGAAAATATAATAATAATAATAATAATAATAATAATAATAATAATAATAATATAAAACTAAACTTCATACTAAATCACTGTGCTAACATTTTACAATTATTTCCAGAGTTTCTGCTGTATTAATTTATTTGATAATAACTCGATGAGCAATCGTAAAGATCACTTAGCTCTTCCACAGACTGTACTAGTCCGATGTTAAATTCGGATTTTTTTTTTTCATTTTCAGACGAAATAAGCGGCTATTGTTGCTCTGCAGCATATGTAAAAAGCTAGACGCCGTCTGGTAATCAGTAGAACCACATACACGTCAGTGGCGACACTCGTGCTCCACTAGACAGTATGTAGCACTGGATTTGTTACTATGGCGGCAATTTCCTACTGTCATACCTCTGGCATGCAACCTCGGCAATACAGACAATAGAAACAAAATATTTAAAAAAGTGCTTTGTGTGAAATAATAATCAGTTTGTTTTTTATTTTGCAGAACTCTAAATAATCAGTTTGTTTTTCATTTTGAAGAACTCTAAATAATCAGTTTGTTTTTCATTTTGCAGAACTAAATATAATCAGTTTGTTTTTCATTTTGCAGAACTAAATATAATAAGTTTGTTTTTAATTTTGCAGAACTCTAAATAATCAGTTTGTTTTTCATTTTGCAGAACTCTATGACGTAACAACCATCTACCGGTTCGACAAGCCACGTAAGTATGGTTCAATTTTGTAACATATAGCCTGCTTTCTTCCAAATTTATATCGAAGAATCTCGTTTATAATTAGTCTTTAGTGCACTGAAAGTGGCCGACTGAATATTTCAAGTCACCGAGTACAAGCAGGTTATTATTATTATTATTATTATTATTATTATTAATTTTGCTAGTTGCTTTACGTCGCACCGACACAGATAGGTCTTATGGCGACGATGGGACAGGAAAGGGCTAGGAGTGGAAAGGAAGCGGCCGTGGCCTTAATTAAGGTACAGCCCCAGCATTTGCCTGGTGTGAAAATGGGAAACCACGGAAAACCATTTTCGGGGCTGCCGACAGTGGGGTTCGAACCTACTATCTCCCGAATACTGGATACTGGTCGCACTTAAGCGACTGCAGCTATCGAGCTCGGTAGCACGTTATTTAAAAGCTAGAAAACACACGAATATTTTTCAACACTTTCTTAACAAAAATGTACACTTCTACACTTTTAAAAATTTATTTATTTACTATGCCTTTGTTGGTGGGCGTCTCTTACACTCAACCATTGCATATACCAATGGGAGCAGAGCTTAGAGTACATAATGCTATTATGTAAATGTAACTTCCACTGATTGTACTAGTCTGATTTTAAATTCGGAATCCTTTCTCTCATTTTCAGACGAAGTAAACAGCTTCTGTTGCTCTGTAGCGTATAAAGTGTCTCCCCCCAAAACACCGACAAGGCTTAGTATGTTGTGTGGGATGGCAGGCTGATTGGTTTTCAAGAAGGAGACCCTGTCCGCAAATGCACGGTTTGGGCGCTGGAGAGCGTCGAAGTCTGAAGACAGCTGTGAGAATTTGTTCCGATTTGGTGTCTTAATACGTAAGGTATGCAACCCTTTAGCAATCTGTGTACTGCGGATAGACGACTTCAGCCTAGTAACATTCCTGCACATGCGCTACATTCCTCCACACAGTCGTTGATGCGCATCCTACTGCGTTACTTCTGTACTGTTGTCTACCAGTGCAGAACCTTTGTTAACAGTAGTGCGACATATACTAGTTCACAGCTGCGAAAATGACCGACATGGTGCTTGCATACGACAAAGCGGATTGCAGTGGCAGAGCTGCTGCAAGATTGTATGCGGAACGTTTTCAAAACGTCTTTGTAAAACTTTTGCGAACATTTCGGGAATTTTGCATGATGACGATCGAGCGGAATACTTGCCATCTTTCAGAGATTCCTGGTCTTCTTTGAAACACGTCAATCACTGAAATGCACCGAAACCCTAGCACTTTCAAGGACGCCAGTTGGGAGACTAATACAGTGCGTCCGCAAACTCAGTCCGCAGCGAGCTCGCTCTACTAGTGGGAAAAGTTAAGGCCCTCTCCCACGTAGTGGAATGGAATGGAATCGAACCGAACAGAACAGGATTCTCTGCCAAGATTAGTTTTCGACTAGCGGAGCGGAATCGAACAGAATTATCAAGATTAGTACAACTTCGTAAACGGTCGGGTCGAGATCTTTCGGACGACCCTTTGGCGGCAAATGTGTATCAGCTTCAGCTGGAAAGTCTGGATACGGTCGGGAACGTTCTGTTTTGTGGTAGTATATTATTTTAACTTTTTAATACTAGACACGGAAAATCTTATCAGTTTAGTTCAAAAATATTATTTCCTCTACTACATGACCCACGAGTTTTACTGCGACAACGTAAAAAATAATGCCTGGGAGGAAATAAACAAGGCTACGAAAAACCAAACTCATTAGAATATTCAATTTTGTGGTAGGTTACTGTAGTCTCTATGCAGTTTATTTCATAATTTTTGTTGACTTCATCACAAAATCATGTTATGTTCGAGTCCACATACAGTATATTAGTGCAATAACTGACCACATCTCACATGGGATGTATCTTTAAGTGTTTATTATACGAACGATTTTGAAAGTGTCATTCCCTAGGTTTCAAACAGTCGTATGTGTGTTCCTAACAAATAGTAGGATACTGTATACGAAATTGCTCTGCTGTGGACAATAAATACATTTAACACGGTATTTAATTAATGGTTTTCCGTGGTTTGCCCATTTTCACGTCAGGCAAGTCGCCGTAAGACCTAAAGCAAATTGTTAAAAATCAAAAGAATGATGTTGAGGCTACCTCGATTAATGATTTCATCCTGCCACGGGACGCAATCTAGTGCATTAAAGTAGTTTTAAAAATGATCACGGACTCCCATTGAATCTGAGGTAGCATTTCCTCCTGTAAAACTGAACCTTTCTGTTAAATTGTACTATCTGAAATACTCGTAATTGTTGAAACTGCAATACAGTAACTCTGAAGAAGGCCTACCTTCGAGACAGCTTAATCGCATTGAAATAAGTTTGAATACTCTCCGTTTTGCTCTCTTTCAAAAATATGTGATACGTCGGAAAATAAGCGAATTTTACATGATGAAAAAACTGTACCTACACTGGACAAATTGAAGCGTGTTAAAATCGGAAAAGATACATGACTGTAGCAGAGAGTATCTTCGACGGTTATTTTGTGTTGTTCATATTATGTCCTCTGTGTGTACGCTTATTGGAACAGCATATTTTTATTATTTTATTTTTAAAAATATGGTTTACAGCTTGGGTATTGTAAGTAGTTCCATTTAACTCAATGCTTAATACTTTTGGCCACTTTACATTTACTTTCGTTTTTTTAATTGCATTGCGTTTCCGGCTTTAATGAAAGAATAACCTCAATCGAAGAGCCTGACTGCAGCTACAGTCACTCCCATAAATATTCGGCCACTGATAAAATCCGCGAAAAAGTGATGACAATAACGCACCCATGAGCCGAATGTGAAACCAAATGTGTCCAAGTTATGAAACTACATTTGGTTGCTTAGGTCGAAGAGAAATCACGGAACATTGATGTACAGTATGCTGTAAAAGAAAGGACATAGTGGACATGGGTGAAATGACACGCCTCAAATATATTCGGTCACCCGAAAAGGCCGGGATTGCCGTTGTTTTCATTGACAGAGAGAGGGCAGATAGCGTTGCAAAACGTTCAGTTCAGGAGTGCGGTGACGCGAGACACGTCGTACAGAAATTATTTTGCTGCAGTGTTGCCGAATGGTATCAAATGGGGTGCAAAAAACAACACAATACCACTTTTGAAGAACGCCAGCTCGTGATATTCCATCGTGCTCGAGGTAAATCGCATAGAAAGATATCGCAGATGCTTAACATAACCAGAACAACAATTGGAGATATAATAAGACGATGCAAAAATGAAGACAGAATTGTTTCAATTTCCCAGGCAGGCAGACCAAGAAGGCTGACACAACGAGAGGAGCGGTTGTGCTTCAGAATGGAAAACGAAATCCGAAAATTAGTGCTCCGAAACTGGCAGCAGCTGTTTTAGAGGAGTGTGGAAAGAAAGTGGGTACTGATACCGTGCGAAGAGCACTGCGAAGGACTGAGTTCTTTCGGAGAAGAGCTAGGAGGAAACCATACATTAGTGCAGTAAATAAAAACAAGCGGCTAGAGTTCGCAAAAATCTTCGTACGCAAACCCAGTGCTTGGTGGGAGGATGTATTATTTGTTGATGAGTCAAAGTTCAACGTCTTCAGGTCCGATCGAAAGCAATTTGTGTGCTGGAAACGTCATGAGGAACTGAGAACAAGCAATTTACAAGCAACGGGAAAAAATTGTGGAGGAAGAGCAATCGTGTAGGGATGTGTAGCATCGAACGGGGTTGGTGCACTGAGTTTCACTGAAGATACTTCGACAAAAAAGGGCGTATTTGGCTATCCTCAAAAACAATTTGCGTAAATTTGTGGAACAACTTGGTATACAGTGTACTTTTAAGTTCTACCAAGATATCGACCTCAAGCACAAGTCGTAACTTGTCAGGGAGTGGCTGTTGTACAACTGCCCGAAGGTCTTGAAACTCCACCACAATCACTCGACCTGAACCCCATCGAGAAGGTATGGAGTCGAATGAAGGCAGCTCTGCAATTGCCGCGGTCAAGTTCCTTCAGAGACTTGAAGAGGAGACTGCTAAAAGAATGGGCGGCATTAAGCCCTGATTACATCAAGAAAGTTATCGCCAGTATGCCGAATCGACTGGAATAGGTCCTAAAACATCAAGGTGGACCTACAAAGTACTGAATGTGTAACACTGTTGTGAATTATGCGAGTTTATGTTGCTTTTTGTATAGTGGCCGAATATTTTTGAGGTGGCACTGGAATTATTGCTTTTATTTAATGTACGACAGAGGGCGTACTAATGACTGTCAGAAGATTTTGAATTACATCACAATGTTTGTATAACGTGTTACTATGTTTTCCTACATGTTTCGTTGTATTAAACGTTATCATTATAGTGTAAGAATAACTACCCAATAAAAGTGTGTGAAAAATCAGACTGACCGAATATTTATGGGAGTAACTGTACTTGCAGTATGTGTTAACGCCAGCTTGACAGCCGGCTGCGCGTGTGCTTGGCCTTGATTCGTCGGGTAACATCGGGAAGAACCGAAACAAGCTGCGCGAACCGAAGTAGCCGAGGGTTCTTTTGTTTGTTGTCGGTTAATACGACTAAAATCACTGGATAACAACTCGCATTACCCTCAGATCACTGTACAAGAGGTACAAATACCCCATTAGAAAGTTCCCAAAGAACAAAGTCTAATGCCCAATCGGGATAGGAAACATAATTGGGTCGATAAGCTAGAAGTTAAGCCCCTTTAAGCAAGAAGCAAATAAGCAACTTTATAATTACCTCGTACTAGAAAGCAAAGTCATCTCCGTACCGGCCATGAAGGCCCCTGGAGGGGTGGATGGTAAAGGCTTCCACTATCCGTAACCTCGGCACTTGGTGGGGTAGAGTGGTTAGCTCTACGCCCGGCCGCCTTTGGCCCCAGGAATTAACCTGGTACTCATTTTTGGTGTAGGCTGAGTGAACCTCAGGGCCATGTGCACCTCCGGAGGTATTACCTCGTACTGTCCTGAAAAAATATCCTGAATGCACACTGGCATCCTCCGGACTGGACACCTCCCCACCAAATGGAAATAGGCTAAAATAACCACACTACCGAAACCAGGGAAGAAGAAAGAAATATCTTAGGAGCTACAGGTCAGTCAGCCCACTGGATGAACTATCCAAATTATGGAACGCTTACTATACAGACGTCTAATAAACAATACCAACCGAGCGAGTTGGCCGTAAGGTTAGGTGCGCGCGGCTGTGAGCGTGCATTCGGGAAATAGTGGGTTCAAACCGCACTGTCGGCAGCCCGGAAGATGATTTTTTGTGGTTTCCCATTTTCGCACCGGGCAAATGTTGGGACTGTACCTTAATTAAGACCAGGCCGCTTCCTTCGCACTCCTAGCCTTTTCGTATCCCATCGTCGCCGTAAGATCTATCCGTGTCGATTCGACGTAAAGCAGATTGTAAAAACAAAACAAAACAAATCGGAACAAAACAGTACTATATTAAACAGCTCACTTCCTGTCCAGCAAATCGGATTCTAAAGAGGACACTCGACGGTGCAACAGCTTACTGGAATAGTCAATGATATCACTAAGACGATAAACACCCTCCAAACCACACAGAAATATGATCTACAGTATACAGGAACTCTAGGAAAGCCTGTTTAGAAGAACTATAGCGTTGTGACGGAGCAAGTCCCTTCGCGGTTTGGGCCACGTAGCCTTCAGTTTGCACTCAGTTTTGAAGATGGTTTCCCGCTGTTTCCCATTTTCACACCAGGCAAATGCTGTGGTTGTGCCTTAATTAAAGCCACGGTCGCTTCCTTCTAACTCCTAGCCCTTTCCTATCCCATCGTCGCCGTAAGACCTACCTGCGTCGGTGCAACGTAAAGCAAAAAAGTGTAAATAAAAAGAAGTGGAAATGAAATTACCTTTGCGAGAGGAAAGTAGGAATGAAGTAATCTCCACAGAGTGGCGCAATCTAACGGGGACATTTGGAACTGTTTCTCGGGTAGGGACTTGCTAGTCTCGTGCAACTCCCTGAGACCGAGACTGGCGAGCATGCTACCTGATGCTATACAGGCTTAGGCTCGTCCTTGCTGAGGTATTGTACATTGCGCCGCGCTGTCCGCTAGGGAGTTGCCGTAGAAAAGCAAACCCCCTGAGTTTGATTCGAAGCCAGCAGCATTTATTGGTCCGTTACGAAGCATTAGTACACCGAACGACTACAGATGGTTGATTTTAACATGTTTTCGAATATATGTTAGCTTTATTGAACTAAAACATTATAAGAAATGACGACAAATGAAGTGCAAAATTACTGCGAGTTGCGCAACACTGTAACAATACCACGCACTGCGCCTGGCAAATAGTTTACAAAGATAATAGCGGAAAGAAGGCGTGAAAACTTGCGACAGTGACTGTGACTCACTCTGGCGGCTCGAAGTTCGCACGAACAACCGGGCATCAACAGCTGTGCCGTGAAGTAATACAATGTCAAGTGTGAATAGCAAGGGGCCATGGCTGGGGCCAAGGGAGGGTGTGGCCCCCCTAGCTCTCAGGGAAGGGAAACAATCTGATGTAGTCAGGTGTTTTTCTTCCAAGAAAATGATTTAAAAGTCAGTATTACGTAGAAGTGGTAGGGGATACCGTGGGTGGCATTCTACCGTGGAATACAAGTCGCCATTCATTTTCCAAAATATTAAAAATACTACATACCCCCAAACTTTCCTATGGGCGTCCTTGGTGAATAGTACTTAATTACTTGAGGAAAAAATTGCTGGAAGAGGCGGTATTTGCGCTATGTATGGTTGTCATAATAATTGCCGACAGCCCAGTGCAGTAAAGTCTTTCTACAGATTTCCAAAAAATAAAGAAATGTCAGTACGAGTTGAAATGTTATTGTTTAAATTGTACGGTGTGTGTGACAAGGGCTATTTCTCGTTGGCTCACAAATACTTTGCAGACCTGAATAAAGCCTATGAAATTCTGAAGGTGATCAAGATTAGATACCGAGAACAAAGAATTATCCACAATCCGTATAAAAATCAGTCTGCACGGATAAGAATCGAGGGCTTTGAAAAAGAAGCTGCAATCCAGAAAAGAATGAGGAAAGGTTGCAGATTGTCACTCTCCTTTTCAATGTTTATATAGAACAGGCAATAAAGAAAATCAAAGAGGAATTTGGAAAGGGAATCACAATCCAAGGAGAGGAAATCAAGACCCTGAGATTTACCAATGATATTGTTATTGTATCCGGGACTGCAGAAGATCTGGATAAATTGCTGAATGGTATCGACGGAGTCTTGGGTAAGGAGTACAGAATGAAAATAAATAAGTCCAAAACAAAAGTAATGGAGTGCAGTCGGACGAAGTCAGGTGATGCAGGAAATATTAGATTAGGAAGTCAGCAGTGGCGTATGCTGGGATCAAGACGTGAGCTACCACTAGACTTAGGTTACCTACCCTTTTCTATGGTTGGCGTAGTGACGTCAAGTTTTAAGCCCTTTGAGCTGCAGCCAATAGCCAACGGTGTAGCCTGCTGTGTTGTCAAGGTACTGCCCTGGCCTCTGCTACTGTTAACAATCAACATCTAATTAGTAGAGATGGTAGTCTAAGGTTTGGCAAAATAAAGTCCGGCTTTGTGGCTAAATGGATAGAATGCTTGCGTTTAGTCTGATGGCTCCGGTTCAGTTCTCAGAATCAACCTCCTCGTACTCTTAATTCCCCTGGTTTGGGGATTGGGTGTTTATGACGTCTTCCTTCATTTCATCCTCCCTCACCGGGCGAGTTGGCCGTGCGCGTAGAGGCGCGCGGCTGTGAGCTTGCATCCGGGAGATAGTAGGTTCTAATCCCACTATCGGCAGCCCTGAAGATGGTTTTCCGTGGTTTCCCATTTTCACACCAGGCAAATGCTGGGGCTTTACCTTAATTAAGGCCACGGCTGCTTCCTTCCAACTCCTAGGCCTTTCCTATCCCATCGTCGCCATAAGACCTATCTGTGTCGGTGCGACGTAAAGCCCCTAGCAAAAAAAAAACAAAACATTTCATCCTCATTAGGTCACCACTGTTATTATTATTAAATACAATTTTTACAGCATTACCATTGGTAGTGCCCATCGTTCTCTGGTTTATTAGCTTCCTCAGGAGATTAGTGGTGGTGTGCGACCCATGATTACGGGTTCGATTCCAACCAACAAAAGATAACACTAAATCTGAACGATTGCATTTCATTTTAGCATATCTACCTATAAAAAGAAAACTATATTCCTTCTATAACAACAGCCCTGCTGTGTCTTTCTACAATGATGTGGAAGTAAACGGGAGTGAAATGCGAGCACTGTGAGGTGAGGAAGTACAGTATATACGGTGCGGAACACATGGTCGATAGCAGTGGCGATCTGACGGACCGAAGCCTAGCACACCTATCCCCCCCGCCCCGGGCCACGCATCTATCGGATATCCAGTAGCAAGACATGCGAGGTTAGGCGAGGGGAGCGGAACGCAGAGCCTGGGCTGCAATGTCAATCTCCGATGCCCTGCTCTCAGAATTATGTGCGACGTTTTTCCTCATTGTTTTCAAGTTTTGTAAATGGAACAGAGTGTCAGGTGCTTACATTATAATGTGCTTTAGATTTCCATCGTTCTCATTCGAGGTTTGGGCTTCACCGATGGCCTTGGTAGACCTCGGTATATGCCACTGGAAATGAAGTCGTCTTAAAGGAACTGGTGAATAAACTGACCAGACGTCCCGGATTCGGCGGGACAGTTCCGCTTTTAGGCATTCTGTCCCGCTGTGCCCTCGAAAACTCTGGGGACGCTTAAATGTCCCGCTTTGCAGGTTGACAAGTTTAAACATCGCACTTCAGTAGAAACTAGTAAAAAGTCGTTTATCTATATCGATTCATCATTCAAAATATCGATACTCGAAACTTCCGAACTTCCGTTTCTCGTTCATTCTTCATCACCGCCGTCTTCACAATAGTTCCTAGTGGTGGGGACGGAGCTGAGCGGAGCAGTTATTGTGACGTCATCACCCGGTAGTACCGAGAAAACTACCGAGTGAATGTAATGTGGCGGCACGATTAAATACGTTATTGGTATGGCAACGTAAATTCAATGCCTTTTCTCACAACATAACCATTTTGCTGAATACAGCAATGTTGCTTTCTGCTGGAGAAGCCGACCTGCTCATTTCATCTTTGTGATGCCCTTGATATAATCCCACAAATTTGATATGCCACCACCCGTCGCGTAAATGCGGCCGCAAAATTTGCAATTTGCTCATTTTTATCACCAGTAATTTCAAAGAACTGCCATGCATCAGACGGTTTTCGTGGCATTTGTGGTACAAATTTCTGTAAAAATTTATGCAATTCCTTAAATTTTCTAAAACATGAATGCCATCTCAAAATGGGATTAAATATCAAACTAATGCCGCATTTATTATCTACTATGCTTTGCGTTATCTACAAAACACAACAAGCGGAGGAAATATAGACGCAAATTAATAATAATAATGCTATTTGCTTTACGTCCCACTAACTACTTTTTAAGGTCTTCGGAGACGCCGAGGTGCCGAAATTTAGTCCCGCAGGAGTTCTTTTACGTGCCATTAAATCTACTGACACGGGGCTGTCGTATTTGAGCACCTTCAAATACCACCGGACTGAGCCAGGATCGAACCTGCCAAGTTGGGGTTAGAAGGCCAGCGCCTTAACCGTCTGAGCCACTCAGCCCGGCACGCAATTTAAGAAACACAGACTGAATACAGGCATAATACTCTTACAAGGGGTGGCCACGACGTTCGGATCACGGAGTATCTTCAAACTTTGTACACATTTAGTAGTCCATTAGGACAAGATAATATGCAAGTAGTAAGGTGTACTACTAAGGCGTTCTCGAGAAAATCTCAAGGTAAGTTTTCGCGTCGAATATGTACCGGTGCGTTGCGATCATGAGCGCGAAACGGTGGTGGTCGAGTTGTTAACGTTCAAGCTCCGTAATCGCTGGCTCGCTGGATCGAGTCCCGCTTGTCGTTTTGTTTTTCAACACTGGTCAAATTCTTTCATATACATTACAATTCAAAGGTAATATACTGAAAAAATGTACATTTGCATGAACTTTTATTGGATTTCCAATGTTATTTGGCTCTTTACTAATGTTTATCATTACAAAAAATATCTTTCTTTCTTAATCTGTTTACCCTCCAGGATCGGTTTTTCCCTTGGACTCAGCGAGGAATCCCACCTCTACCGCCTCAAGGGCGGTGCCCTGGAGCGCGAGAGTTTGGGTCGGGTATACAACTGGGTAGGATGACCAGTACCTCGCCCAGGCGACCTCACCTGCTATGCTGATCAGGAGCCTTGTGGAGAGATGGGAAGATTGGAAGGGATAGGCAAGGAAGAGGGAAGGAACTGGCCGTGGCCTTACATTAGGTAGGGGCCTACATCCCGGCATTTACCCGGAGGAGAAAGAAATGGGAATCTACGGAAAACCACTTCGAGGGTGGCTGAGGAGGGAATTGGACCCTCATCTACTCAGTTGACCCCCCGAGGCTGAGTGGACTCCGTTCCTGCCCTTGTACCACTTTTCAAATTTCGTGGCAGAGCCGGGAATCAAACCCGGGCATCTGGGGGTGGCAGCCAATCGCACTAACCACTCCACGACAGGTGGACTACAAAAAATATATAATTTATAATTATCAACAAGTAAACGGCCCAATGCATAAAGTATTCCTGAAAATGTGTGCCTGTCGTGATTTGTGAAATCCTTCATACCTGACAGTGAAATCGAGTAAGGTACCCGGAACTGCTTTGCACCTGGACGCTCTGACCTGCAATATATATGAAAGAATATGACCAGTGTTGAAAAAACAAAAAGTGAAAAGCGAGACTCGATCCAGGGATCCAGCGATTACGGAGCTTGAACGCTAACCACTCGATCATCGCCACCTCATGCTCGTGACCGCAACGCACCGCTACACATTCGACGTGAAAATTCTCTTGCGATTTTCTTGAAAACACCCTAATAGTACGCCCTACTATTTGCACATTATCTTGCCCTAATGGACTACTAAAAGTGTACAAGATTTGAAGATGATCCGTGATCTCAAAGTCGTGGTCTCCCCTTGTTAAACACGTGTCGTGCGCTATACTGTGCTCTGGTCCTCCGCGAGTACTTGCAGTTGTAAGCGGAGGGGATCGGTGGTGCGCTCTACCACTACAACCGGATTACTCATCGGTATTACTCGCTCCGTCCCCACCTCTAATAGTTCCTGCTTCCTGGCTTGATGTGGTGTGGTTTGGAACGTTTGGTTTCTTTTCTGTGATTGCACAATGCCTAAATGCAAATGCACATTTAATACGGATTTGCAAAATAAATTCCCATTTATTAAGAGAACAATATCCGACAGTGATGTTCGATGTCCTTGATCTGTGGCCAGTCTTGTGGGGTGGCATCGTTGCCTACGGGTGGCATTTAGCGTTGCGCATGGTGGTGGGCATGATAACCAAACATTTGCAATCTACCAAACATAAATCTGCTGACAGTACTGCAAGTTCAGGCAAAGCAATGACAAGTTTTTTCAAGAGTGCAACAGCTACGTCCAAGGACTTAGAAATCGCAGCTGCTGAAGGAGCCTGGGCGAACCATACAGCTAAAGAAAATCAAAGCTTTAGCTCATGTGACTGCTCTTCGAAACTTCTCCAAACATGTTTTGAGCCCAAATTCAGATGTGCACAGACAAAATGTGAATGGGGGCCGATGACCTTTGATGTTAAGTCCCTTAAAACAACAAGCATCATCATCAGCAGCAAAATGTGAATGGGTAATTACCAAAGTGTTTGCCCCCAACTCAGACAGGCACATTGCTTTACACTGCTAACGGATGCCTCAAACCAGGGAAATGTTAGTGTTCCCGGTTGTTGTTCAGTTTTATGACCCCTATGACGGTGTTCAAGTGAAACTGCTGGACCTTCAATCTCAACCCGGTGAAACATCAGACATTGTTGTGAAATACTTAGAAGAAGTGCTGGTGATAATACAAACAGTAATTTTGGAGGGTCAGCAAGGAAAGGACTTAACAATACTTTTGAGAAACTGAACAGTTTTTTGGGTAGGGACTTAATTGGTATAGGATGTGGTGCTCATATTATACATAATGCAATACAATATTCTTGTGATTGTTTACCTATTGATGTAGAGAACATAATTGTTAAGGTGTACTCTCACTTTTATATCTACACCGTCAGAGTTGAACAGTTGAGAGTTCTGTAATTTTGGGGAAACTGAGCACCCTACCCTATAAACAGATCCTTGGGTATAGCAAAACAATGTGGTTAACACTCATGCCGCCAGTGAAGAGAATGCTTGATATGTACCAAGGACTGAAATCATACTTCTTAAGTCAAACAAAATGTCCAGTTCCTTGAGATGTTTCTTTCAAGATCCTATTTCAGAGGTGTGGTTAAATTTTGTCTTCACACAAGCCAGTTCTTTCCACAAAGTACTGGTAGTATTGAAAATTGAAGGTGAGCTAATTTCTGCAACAGAGGTTATGGAAGCCATCAGTGAGCTGAAAAACAATCTTTCAGATAAGTTGTCTCAAACGTTTTTACCATACAAGGTAAGAGTTCTTGTTGGTGCGCTTGAAGATGAAGGATTAGAAAGTAGGAAGAATGTTGAAGAAGTGTCAGGAACTTTTTATGAGACCTCTATAGAGTATTTATACCAATGGTCTGGTCACTTTAAAGACATGAACAATTTCCAATGGGCATCACTAAAAACTGTTCCGGAATGGTCTGATGTGGAAAAATATTGTAATTTTGTGGCAAGTAAAGGAATTTTTTGACAGTGGGAATGATTCAGAACTATTTGATCGATTTTTCTGCTTAACCAAATATGCCACTGCAGAGAAAATATCCAATTGGAATGATGCAGAAGTTTCAGTAGACAAAAGGTGGACAGAGGTTTTTCTTCACTTCAAGAAAAACAATATAAGACACAGTCAACTCTCAGTAGTGACACAGTATATTTTTTCTCTTACCGGAACTAATGCTTCAGTTGAAAGAGTTTTCTCTCAAATGAACAAACTGTGGACATCTGAAAAGTAGCCTCTTTCGACAGTATTCCGTAAGATGACGACATCCTATTGTCTGAAAGTGTCAGAGGTCGTAACTCATAGCTAGAGGTGGATTGCGCGCGGTGACCATCTTGCGCAGTAGCCCTAGAGGTGGATTGTGCACGGCGGCCATCTTGCCCATTAGACCCTGGGCCAGAAGCGGTCTTTTCTCACTACTACCTCTTACTCTTAAGGCTTTGATAATGATCATGTTTAACTTTTTGCAGAATTGTTTAGAGTTTCATAAGTTTTTGAAAACAACACCACAGTTGTTACAGCTAATTATATCCTCTGAGAAGTACGAGTAACACTGGAATGTATCACAAGGGAAGGTATTGCATTATTATAATTTTATCTTAAAATGTGTAGTGGAGAAACATTGGAATACCAACTTTGACACGTAAAAAATAGCTGTAATCTATTAGCTTGTCAAAATTGTCAATAGCTGTGTCAAAAGTTTACCTCTCGTTTATGTGTAGGCTGCCAGAATCAGTGTGTCCCACTTTGAGCCATGGAAAAAATGGTCAGTTTATAGATGAATGTTGTTACTTGGGTAGTAAAAGAACTAACGATGTCAGAAGTAAGGACATAAAATGCAAGAAAGGCCTGTTTTCAGAAAATTAATTTGCTCACTTTGAACATTCATATAGGAATTAGAAAGTTGTTTTTGAAGACTTTTGTCTGGAGTGTGGCATTGTATGGAAGTGAAACACGGATAAGAACTAGCTCAGAAAGAAAGAAAATAGAAGATTTTGAAATGTGGTGTTACAGACGAATGCTGAAGGTGAGATGGGTACATTGAAGCATGAATGAAGAGATATTGAATCGAACTGGTGAAAGGACATTGATTTTGCTCAATTTGATGAGAAGAAGGGATGAAATGGAAGGGTGTGTGGCCTCCAGAGAGTCCTAATGCAGGTCTTTTGATTTGACGCTCGTAGGCGACCTGCGCTTCGAGATGAAGATGAAATGATTATGAAGACGGCACATACACCCAGTCCCCGTGCTAGGGGAATTAACTAACTGTAGTTAAAATTCCTGAACCTGCTGGGAATCTAACCCGGGACCCCTGTGACCAAAGGCCAGCACGCTAACCATTTGGCCATGGAGCCGGACAGATGAACAGATAGAATGGTAGGACACATCTTAAGATACCCAGGACTTGTTCATTTGGTTTTTGAGGGAAATGTAGGTGGTAAGAATGGTAAAGAAATACCAAGCTATGAATATGACAAGCAGATTAGTGCAGATGTAGAATGTAGTAGTTATGTAGAAATGAAAAGTTTAGCACAGGGTAGGGTGGCATGCAGAGCTGCTAACAAACCAGTCTGTGGACTGATGACTCAAACAACAATAACAAGAACATAGGGAAGTATTATATTATGATAGTGGTTTATAAAGGGTTCATTAAAATTTTCACAACGTAAATCTTTACTAATTCAATATTTTGAACTTCTCATTTCAGATGAAATACGAGATACACCCATTTCAGAAGTGCAGCTGCCTAACATTAAGGATTGGTTCAACTCTGGATGGATTGAGACCGATAGTATTAAAGCTTTCGCTCATCTTCCTACAGAAGGTAAGTTATACTTCTCTTCTGAATAACTGGAGAAAAGTACTATTATTGTACCGGTACCTAGGTGGTGACAGCAGAAAACATAGATGTCAACAATGAAGAAATTGAGTTGGATAAGGATTTCACTGGTTATAAATGTAATCGCGAAGGTGTGCACACTTGATGTCAAGCAGCGAGTGACACTTGGAAGGAATGCAATGGTAGGCTTGAAAATTTTCTGAAAGCAGAAATATCAATGAGAAAAGTGAATGCAAACTGGTCAGTGGCATAGTTTTACCTACCACCATTTATGGCTTCAAAACATGAATCCTGAAGAAAGCTGACATTTGATCTTTAGTATAGTATTGGAAATATTGTGGATACCCAAATCAGCAATAAGAAAATCTTGGACCAGATCAAGCCAAAACTTTCTTTGGACGGGAACAGTTGCAGCTCATGAAGTTATATAGGGCGCCCTTTTTGGTTTATATACAGACATGGATAATGTGAGTCTAAAATACACACACGTATAAATATAAAAATTAAAAGACAATACAGGTTCTCTCTTATAAACCCGGACCGTCCAGCGGCGTTTTTACTCTCAAGAGACCTAAGCAGCAGTACGGGTGGCACGTGCATAGTTCTTGACCTTGCAAGGAGCTTACACGTGTTTGACCTAGCATCAGTAGCCAGTTTGAATCTCAGCTGTTAACACTGTGAGACAGTCATCATTGCAACACCGTATTTTCGTATGTAAAAGTTATTTTAAGTAAGAGTCGGCTCGACGGGTACGTGATGCATTTGTTCAGCAATTTCACGTTGCATTTCATGAGCACAAATTCACGTACAGTAATTGTAAATAAATTTGAAACTACTGGCTCAGTGCTCAATAAAAAACATGCACGCACATGAACAGTTTTAACAGAGGAAAAGTTAGATGACATTGGTGCAAATCTTGAACGGTCACTGAATAAATGACTCACAAAATTAGCACAAGTAGGGATTTTGGTTTCTTCTGCACACAGAGCTACAATGCTGTTACACATCAAACCCTCTGGGTTTACATGGGTCCATTGTTTAAAACCTGCTGATCTAGCACAAGAGTGAGATATTGTGAGTGGTATCTTGCATCATTGAATGGTCATTTATATGACCCATAGCTTGTGTTCTTTTCGGAGGAGGCCTGGTTTCATCTTAATGGTCGTGTGAACAGTCAAAACTCTCGCTGTTGGTGTGCAGAATATCCTAATGGTGTTTATGAAGGACGACACTTCCAGCATCTTTTATAAGGTAAGATTTCATATAAGATTGTATACACGCTTAAAGCAGGGCGGTTGCACGCGACGTAAGTTGGCCTGAGGCAAGCTGCCGTAGCGCGGAGTACAAACACTGGGTTTATAAGAGAGATCCCGTATTTCAAAACACACCTAGACCTACCTTATCATTAATACTGTTGCATGTTGGCAGGGTAGATAAATGAAGACAGAAATTGGTAGCTTTAAACTTCTGAGATTTACTAATCTACCCATTAACACACACAGGTATACCAGCATCACTACAGTACTTACAGGTCACAGTACAGATCACATATAACACAGTTCTCTCTGTTCATTCACACTAATGCACATTCGGTCTTCGTCCACTAGCATTCCTAGTTTCACTCAGTCACACAGTTGATCTCGTTGGTTCACCGCCGCACACGTCAGTTTCACAGTTCAGGATGACGTACGTTGCCCGTTCGCACCAGTAGAATCTCCGTTCCCTGTCGATATCCTGTGTTCTCTTCCACGCCACTTCAGTACTCAACATTTGCTAAAATGCTGCTGGCCCAAGAGACCCATACATGGTAGCAGACAAGCAGAACGAATACTCTACAGGCTGTCAACTCACTGTCAGTCTGATGGCACTTAACTCACTTACAAAGCTCAACTAACTCATACTGAACGCACAATACCAGCTGAAACAAACTCGTAGGTCTTACCTGACTTATATACCTGTGCCAGTCGTTCCAGAACAGTCCGGAGGCTGGACACATCCAGAAACCTTGCGATATAGAAGACTCCCAGTTAATCGTTCTCGCATTTTCCCTTTGGCCACTGTGTCGCACAGGCGAATAGAAAGGGGGCAGGCCTTGCACCTAGGCTTGACCTTGAGTGGTGCAGCTTGGAGGCGGGCAGACAGACGTCGCTGCTTCAATCCCTGGTTTCACTCAAAATCAGATATTGAAGTGGTGGACGTGGAGGCTGTCCACGTTGCTATATTTTTGTCAGATCCACTCTTTCTTCAGTTGTAACAAATCTCTCAATCATTGCAAGCGTATTTTTACCTCTCAGTTGCCATTGCACTCCTCAGGAATGTCCTTATTCTATTTAATCTAGCAAAACACTTTTCTGTCCATAGTAGAAATTGTTATAGTTACAGAATTATTTTCAGCGATAGCACATCCGGAAATAAAAGTCAGTGAAAAATGTAGCTTCCATTTCTTTTTTCATGAGAACTATCTGCCACCCTTTTCGGTCACATTTTGCCTGTGACCCAACCCCTTTAATTACAACAGGTCTCTTCTCCAAGAAACATAGCCAACGGCAATGTTTGGAGACCATGTACTGTAAATGTCTGCTCCACGGTCACATGGGGGTTGTGACCGGGAGCTGATATATATTTTATGCTCTATCGTGAAGCCAGACTTTTTAGTTTAAACGTCCCCGTAATCTTCGTTATGGACTTCAAACTTGTGTCATGCATGATGTAGTGAGAAGTAAAAATTAAAATACTGTATTACTTTGGCATAAGGATTGACACAGTAATTTGTTAGTGTGTGATTTCATTTCTGTACTTTTGTATCAGCACCATTATTCGGGAATGCTACTTTTATTGAAGCCTATTTTCCTTTAAGTTTATAAAAACACATTTTCCTACAGAAGCGGCATAGTGTTCGGCATTATTTAGCTTCATAATTGTTCTTAGGAGAATTGAGCATGTTAATCCCTTAAAAAAGTAAATGCCAACCTTTAAAGTAATTGTTTATTTTCATAGTATACAATAATTACAAAGCATTGCAATGTGCACATTTTATGCAAATGCAGAGTTGAACACATTTATATATGTCCTTTATGAAAGAATATATACAGTACTGTACGGAGTACCATACTTATGAAAGTGTACTGTACACCCCTCCAGGCTTGCACTATCTGGTAACTTTCTGGGTTAGCGCTCATAACAGCTGTTTCTCGTGCACACAGAGTTGTCAGTCGGCTCATGACCTTGACTTGCCTGCAATAGATGAACTGGAAGACCAAGATCATGTGGTGGCGTCAAAGGAGATACTGGCATGACGATCGCTGGGCTGAAAGAAGCTGCTCGGTACAAAACTAATAATAATAATAATGTTATTTGTTTTACGTCCCACTAACTACTTTTTAAGGTCTTCGGAGACGCCGAGGTGCTGGAATTTAGTCCCGCAGGAGTTCTTTTACGTGCCAGTAAATCTACCGACACGGGGCTGTCGTATTTGAGCACCTTCAAATACCACCGGACTGAGCCAGGATCGAACCTGCCAAGTTGGGGTTAGAAGGCCAGCGCCTTAACCGTCTGAGCCACTCAGCCCGGCGGTACAAAACTGAATGGGGACCCTGAGAGACATACTTGATCAGGAGAGAGACATATGTAGAGCTTGATTAAGCACTTACCGGACCTAAAATTATAAGATGTTAAGACATGGATGGCAGCAGATCCTTGCAGCCTATTCACAGCTGTCAGTAAAGACATTCATAGCTATAAGCAACCTATGCCTCTCTTAAATTTTCCTCAATTAGATCTCTTCGGTTAAAACCATTAAAACATGTTCTTTGTCTAATTTCAGTTTTGTTTTTCCCATAAGCATGATTAAGTTTGCTATTTTTGTACTTAAATATCTTGATTGTTGTATAATGGATGACTTGAACCCAGACCTAGAAATTAAGAGCCGAATAGAAATTGCAAGATCAACATTCAGGAAGATGAAGACGTTGTGTGATGATGCATTAAATTTAAAACTTCGGCAGCGTATGGTGAAATGTTATATTTGGTCAACTCTCCTTTATGGGTTTGAAACTTGGACGTTAAGAGGCCACCATCAAAAGACTGGAAGCTTTAGAACTTTGGCTTCATAGAAGAATGCTTAGAGTCTTGTGGATTGACCATGCCACTAATGAACAAGTATTACAGAGAGCAAAATGCAAAAAAGAACTGGTAACCACCATCAAATGCAGAAAAATAGCATATCTAGGGCAAGTTTTGCATGGTGAAAAATACATATTTTTACATCTAATTTTGAAAGGCAAAATTGAAGTGCGCCGAGGAGTAGGCAGGAGGAGAACAACATGCCTTAAGAATATTAAAGACTGGACAGGCATAAAAAGCACTGAAGAATTGTACCGTGTTGCTGAAGACAGAAAAGCACTCTCCACATTGATCGCTAGCATCCGGGAGACTGGGCAGGGAAGAAGAATTTTCGTAGTGTGGAAATGTGCCCCTTTGAAAAAATACATTTTTATGTTTAGAAGTTCAATATCCCACGCCATATGTATCTAAATATAATAATATTGTTTTTCCTCTACTTTTCTTCCTTGCACATAAATTTCATTGGTTCTTCACACATTCATCTGTATACTCATCTGATTCCGTACTGAACATTAAAATACCATAAATAAATTATTTACTTAGTTAATATGCTTTATAAACATAGCTTTGAGGTGAACCTGGTAGATCCACAAAGCCCTCATATTGGCTGCATAATTTTGAATATTTTGTTAACAAACTCACGTTCTTGTATCCAATACTGTTAATTCCATCATTCAGCTCTGGATCGGCTCTTCCATTTACACAGGTAACAAAGTGGTAGGTGCAGTCTAACTGCACCACTGACCACTTCCATAGGTATCCACAGGTAATAATAATATTAATAATAATGGTGATAATAATAGCGTGTGGTGCCCAGAGAGACCTGGCGCAGATTTTTCGAGTCAACGCTCTTGGATGACTTGCACGTCTGTAAGGACGGGGCCCTACTTAAGATGATGTACAATATGGAAGCAATCACAAACATCCAGTCCATGAACCATAGGAATAAACTAGTGAAGGTTGAAGTCCCTGAACTGGCCGGGAATCGAACCCAGGACCCCTTGGACCAAAGGCCATGGATCCAGACACCTACACAGGTGAGGAATGAAGGGCTGGAGTATAAAAGGAGAGGAGCATGGCATAAATTTGAGGGCCACAGCAAAACATAAAACCAACCAAACGCCATGGCGCAGCAGCCTATCAAGCGACCGCTGTTCATGCTGAATGCCTGTAGATTACGAGGTTTCATGTGGTCGGCACGACGTATCCTCTCGGCTGTTATTCTTGGTTCTCTTGACCGGGCCCGCTATATCACTGTCAGTTAGTTCCTCAATTGTAATCACATAGGCTGAGTAGACCTTGAACCAGCCCTTAGATCCATGTAAACCCCTGACTTGGCAACATACAATTTGTCATAATGCAATCCTCCTCCTTCTATTATGGTACGCCATGGTACAAAAATGGGTATTTTACTTGCAGGCCTATCACCGTATTTTTTGAATCACCTAATATATATTATTAGTTATGTTTAAACCTGTACCGCTTTCACTTCTGTCACACCTGCAGTTTACAACTAACGGCCCATGAAATATTTTCGTTTGGCCAGAGTTGTCAGTTTAATATCTGAAAAGATTGATGGTGACAATTATTGTTTCAAGAGGTACTACAACTAGGTAACCATATCCTATTGACATGAATGAGAGGAAAACTGGAAGAGATCAAACACTCAAAAAAATTATGGTAGTGGCAAAAAAAAGGGAAGGGTCAGAAAGGGTGTGAAAATGAAAAACTCCGTAGGCCTCAAAAACCTACTACTGTTGGGGTCGGATGAAAACAAGAGTTGACCAGAGGAGGTTGGTAGGATAGATGAAAGCGAGGTTTGTGACACAAGTAAGTTGAAGGGAGACTATGTTCCTCTACTCACGCTCCAAGTTGTTAGCCCATGGTCCCAAATTTAGTCGCCTCTTACGACAGGCAGGGTAGACTGTGGATGTATTCTACCACCCCCACTCACAGGGGAATCCGAGAAGATTGCAACAACCATTGACATATTTCATCAGATCAATATACCAGGCAAGGTATTCATTATGTATTTTGAAAAGGAGGTTGCGAAGTGTGGTGGAGAGTAATAACAATAATGTTGTGGTTTTTTTTTTTTTGTTTTTTTTTTGCTAGGGGCTTTACGTCGCACCGACACAGATAGGTCTTATGGCGACGATGGGATAGGAAAGGCCTAGGAGTTGGAAGGAAGCGGCCGTGGCCTTAATTAAGGTACAGCCCCAGCATTTGCCTGGTGTGAAAATGGGAAACCACGGAAAACCATCTTCAGGGCTGCCGATAGTGGGATTCGAACCTACTATCTCCCGGATGCAAGCTCACAGCCGCGCGCCTCTACGCGCACGGCCAACTCGCCCGGTATGTTATGGTTTTAATGCCCTACTAACTAATTTTATGCTTCAGTCAGTCAAGCCCTACTGATCTGCATTTAGGGCAGTCACCCTGGTGGCAGATTCCCTAACTGTTTTTTCCCCTAGTTTTATCTTAAATGATTGCAAAGAAATTGAAAATTTATTGAACATGTCAACCAACCGACCGATGCACGCTAAACTTAGCACACTTGGTGGCTCCATGTAGCCTATGCAGTGGCCTCCATGGTATACACTAGCCATGCGTCTTGGTGGCTGTGCTATTTACCAAATTATGAGCCCAACTTAGCACACCGGGGTGAAACGCTGGCAACCAGGAATGAGTTGGCTGAAAAATTTATAATGTCCAATAACGGACCACTTATATTGGTCTTATAAATTTACTCATTCGGACAAATATTTCAGGTTCGCAATGGGAATCAACATCCTTAACATACCACTTAATAGAGCAGCTCATCTCCTTTCTCCCAAGTCTTCCCAGCTAAACCTTTTTAACATTTTTAAAATTCTACTATTTTGTCAGAAATCACCCAGAACATATTGAGCTGCTTTTCTTTGGATTTTTTCCAGTTCTTGAATCAAATAATCTTCGTGAGAGTCCCATGCACTGGAACCATACTCTAGTTGGGGTCTTACCAGAGACTTATATGCCCTCTCCTTTACATTCTTACTACATCCCCTAAATACCCTCAAAACTATGTGCAGAGATCTGTACCCTTTATTTACAATCCCGTTCATGTGATTGTCCCACACCTAGGTACTTAGAATGATCCCCAAAAGGAATTTTCACCCCATCAGTGCAGTAATGAAAAGTGAGAGGACTTTTCCTATTTGTAAAACTCACAACCTGACTTTTAACCCTGTCTATCATTATACCTCTGCATACTCTCCATCTCACAACATTATTGAGGTCATTTTGCAGTTTCTCACAATCTTGTAACTTATTTATTACTCTATACAGAATAACATCATCCACAAACAGCCTTATCTCTGATTCCACTTCTTTACACATATCATTGATATAAGAAAACATCAAGGTCCAATAATACTGCCTTGAGGAATTCCCCTCTTAATTATTACAGGGTCAGATAAAGCTTCACCTGCTTTAATTCTCTGAGTTCTATTTTCTAGACATATAGCCACCCATTCAGTCACTCTTTTGTCTAGTCCAATTGCACTCATTTTTGCCAGTAGTCTCCCATGATCTACCCTATCAAGTGCCTTAGATAGGTCAATCGCGATACAGTCCATTTGACCTCCTGAATCCAAGATATCTGCTATATCTTGCTGGAATCCTACAAGTTGAGCTTCAGTGGAGTAACCTTCGGAAACTTCGAGGTACCGGAGTTTTGTCCAACAGGAGTTCTTTTACGTGCCGGTAAATCTGCTGACATGAAGGTGTTGTATTTGAGCACCTTCGAATACCACGGGACTGTTTCGGGATTGAACCCGCAAATTTGAGCTGAGGAGGCCAGCGCTCTACCGCCTGAGCTACTCAGCCCAGCAGTGGTGGAGATTAAGGTGGATGAAATACAGTGTGGTTTCATATCATAGAGGGGCTGTCAACACCAAATTCTCACTGTGTGTCAAGTAATTGAAGATAGTATGAGACTAAACAGACGGTTATGTTTAGTTCCGTAGATCTACAGTATTGATACTGAAGCCTCCACCTTATCAATACATTTATTTACATACTATCATTCACAGTACCGGTTTCGACCCTTTAAGGGTCATCCTCAGCTGAGAATTACAAATATAGTTCTTAAAACATCACAGTGGAAAATGTTGTACAGTACAGAAACACGCAACAGTACTCGACGTGCTGCCGTGTAATGCACAACAGTGTCAACATACAGAATAAATACGGCCTACAACATAAAAGGAAGAAGCCTTCACGCTATCTTTCAAAATCAAGATTTTAAGTATTGTAAAACAAATTGACACTTGATAATATTATACAACACCAAATTAAGGAGCACATCGCTAAAACAATTTTTATTTTTACAATATGCATTTTACTACCAACTCAGCATTAGTATGTATTATGAGTCTTGTACATATATATTGAATATGCCTCGAATTGAATACTAGACAGCTACCCAATTCTTCAAAATAGTGTCCAAGTCGCTTCAAGACGCCCATACTACCAACAGAGGAACATGGTGAAACAAACAATATAGTTATTACAAGAATAAACCCTCGAAATGTTTTAACCAATTAGCCATATGTTTTAACGCAAAATAGTGGACACTTCAAGAATACTACTAACAGTGCGTACACAGCATTGCAAGCTTTAATTTTTACGCTTATCAAAACAACAAAAACATTTACAAATGACATGTCCTTTTATACTACGTAACCCTTTTACAATCTAAGAAGAGAGGACTTATTTGACTATTTTAATTGTATCATTTGTTTTAGACGGTCTGTTGAATTGGACAATTGTCACGACTGTACAACATTTTCCACTGTGATGTTTTAAGAACTATATTTGTAATTCTCAGCTGAGGATGACCCTTAAAGGGTCGAAACCGGTACTGTGAATGATAGTATGTAAAAAAATGTGTTGATAAGGTGGAGGCTTCAGTATCAATCTTATGTTGTAGCTACAATCAATACGGAAATGAAACTTACAGATTATGATCTACAGTATGGCTGAGAAGTCCCTTTACATGTTATAGGAGAGGACAGTTAAACGTGTATTATAAGTATTTATTAATAATATTATTTATTGTTACATGTTGTTGAGATAACAATTTCCCACCATAAGCTGAGCCCTGCACATGACACGTTCACTTTGGTTAGTGTGGGAAAGTCGTGTCATGTGGTTCGCTGCATAGTTTGCTGCCTTCAGTTGAAAGAACTAAACCATGGCATATATAAGTCCTTTCACTGTTGAGGAGCATTTGATGGCTTCTGTTTGAGTTCACGATCGTCAGAATACGAAGACAACGGTAGACATTTTGAAGGACTTTGCTGTAAGGTTTGGGGAACCACCACCATCGCAGCCAAGTCTAAAAAGTCCTGTTTTATTTATAGCAATGTTTTCATGTCCAACTGTCCTATACTTTAACATGTAAAAGGACTTCTTGGCCACCCTGTACAGTATAAAAGGTATACGGCAGAGTACAAATGAAAATGTGTTAATCCTACTGAGGAATTATGTGATTAGAAGTAGGATATCACAGGCAATCGAAGGCATTTATGTTGAAAGTTAGGTCAGAGTGGTGATTGATGGTATAATGAGAATGATTGCAGACACAATTGGGTAGTCGCATAATACTGTCTGAGTTGAAAGAGAACACGTGATCACCTAGGGAGGTTATATAGGATGGAGGAAAGTGATGAACCTGGTGCAAGTAAGTGGAAGGATCACCTGACTCGGCTATAAGCCATGTGGTCGCCCATCCAAGCTCTCAAGTTGAGTATCTCTGGGGTCATCTATTAGTCACCTCCTACGACAGGCAGACGTAAATATATTCTACCGCTCTCATCCACAGAGTAAATAGAGGATTGTAGAGGTCCTTAGTGAATTAAATTCACAGAGGCTTGCAGACTGAATGCTTAACCCCTCAGCGCCGACCTCTATACGTGGTATAGACCCTCTTTTCTTCCATAGCCGCCGACCTCTATACGTGGTATAGACCCATACATGGTTTCACATTTACGGCTATAGCGCGAAGAGTTTTGGAGTTACTGATGTGCAAATTGTTTTGTTTCCAA
This sequence comes from Anabrus simplex, assembly GCF_040414725.1. Lineage (NCBI taxonomy): Eukaryota > Metazoa > Arthropoda > Insecta > Orthoptera > Tettigoniidae > Anabrus > Anabrus simplex. The sequence goes on along the minus strand of NC_090269.1, from coordinate 90,831,532 downwards.
GAAGACATTTTCAGGTTTATCAGTGTTGTAAATAAGAATTGAAAAATCGTTATAATGTAGTTGTTTTTGCAAGGATAATTATTTGTCAAATAAGTCTGAGCACTAATCTCTTGCTTTTTTAAAGTCAGTTTGCTTCATTCTTTCCCACAGAATAAAATAAAGAAATGATGATCTGAGAAGTTCGTCTTTTCCTGTGATGTTCTTTGCTCTATGTGTACATTGGGAGTGCGGTTTATTTATTATATTTGTCTTTATTACTCAGCTTGTAATATTTTCGTAACTCTCCACGAGCGCTCTGTGTAGGCATCAGGTAGTGCTGCTTTCTGTCATACGATACGAGAACCAGTTGTTCATGGTATATATCTCGTTTGAAAGACGATGTCTCGACCTTTTATCTGAAATATGTATCGAGTTGGTTTGTTCTGTCATAAATGTTATTCCCCTCATTCAGTTTCGTCCTGTTGCTTTCGGTCTCGCTGCAGCTTCATCAGTCCGTGTGACGCGCCGCGCTCAGCCGTGGTATGACTGACAGTAACGTGCTTGAAATATTGTATAATTCAGATGAAGGTTTAGTCGGAAGTAGTAGTGACAGTATAAGCAGCAGTGATAATGAAATAGATGATGTAGCAGTAGTAAATGATGAAAGTGACGATGAGGAGGAAACAGTACTTGGAAATTTCGTGTAGGAGGCTATAGATAATTATGCAGGTCAGAGAGAAGTTTTCAACAGTGAATTCTGATTGCTAAATTCTCTAATAATACTCACACAGGTCACAGAGACAAATATTGAGCAATTACCTTATCGGGTTCAGCTGGTGAAAGGTTTGTTTACAGAATACGCTCGCTTGGGAGGGGAACGAAATATTCAAGGCCGGTGCACATCAGATAATACAGTTCCAAGGTTGCGGGAAAGATATTTTATCAGAAAATTAGCACCCAAGAGTTGGAAATCCAAACCTGAGGGACATTGTATCCTGTGTTCAAAACACGGCGAAAAGAAGACGTCAGTGTACTGCTGCCAGGAGTGTGACTTGAGTCCCAGTCTCAAAGAGTGCTTTGAACTCTATCACACAGAACTAAATTACTAAGGAAATGTGAAACAATTATGCAATTATCTGCATGTACATAGCTCTGTCATAAGGAATTCCAAATTTCGTGAAAATCGGGCTACTCTTATACCTGCAGTAACGCTTTAAGTGAATCGATGTATTTCAGTCGCGCGTAGTTGAAATCTCATCCGGCCGCGGGGTAGGAAGCTATTTAAATGGCTGTGATGCTGAGGGGTTAAAGGCATAACAAGGCTGTATGGTTTTTTGTTTCAGATCGTAAAATACTGCACACCAGCCAGTCGAACTACCTAACTGAGGCTGTTCCTCTAAGTTGGGACAGGCCATTTGTCCTATCAACACCTGAGCGCCTGGTAACAGATGAGTACCGGTACTCCCAGGAAACAGATGAATACCACACCATAAGAAAGAAAGAAAGGGTTGTCTACGTCATATTCATGCCTACGAAGGAAATCCAGTTCGGCGACTTGGTAATGCTGCGTATGGATAGCAAATCTCTCAGCCTCAACATTTGCAACTTCCTTGAAGGAGGAACGCACTATTTCATCTTGAATGACCGTCAATGCCGATCCATAAAGAATGTTGTAAGTTTCACACACTGTTTATTATTTATCATAGAGGAATGATATTTATGATCTGTCATTAGCACTTCACATTTATACAGGGTATTTCAAAAATACATGGTAAAATTACAGGGTTTAATTCCTCATTTTTTGTAATGTAGACAAAGTGTTACATAAACATGAGATGTCGGCCCCTCAAGTATTGTAAGATGGAATTACCTAGAATTAAATGTTGTGTCATTAGCTAATGCTTGTCATACCCATCACAGGATAGATAGAGATGGGTCATTTGCTTGGCCTCCACGCTCACCTGATCGAAACCCATTAGACTTTTTTGTGTGAGGGTACTTCAAGTCGTTACTGTTCGAGACTGCCATTGGGATGAAGCAACACTTGTTATAGAATTGTGCAGGCTTTAGCAAAAATTCTGCCCAATATAGGAACAGTAATTTAAGTTGGTAATGAGTGAGACAAGGCTGCACCCCCCTCCCCCACCTCCTTTCAGTGTTTATATAGAACATGTGGTAAAGGAAATCAAAGAGGAATTTGGGATTTTTTGATGATATTATTATTTCATCTGAGACTACAGAATTATCTGGAGAAATTGCTGAATGATATGACAGAATTTTGGGGAAGGAGTACAAGATGAAAATAAATAAGTCCAAAACAAAAATAATGGAGTGCAGTCGAACAAAGTCAGGCAATGCAAGGAATATCAGATTAGGAAATTAAGTCTTAAAGGAAGTACGTGAATATTGTTACTTGGATAGTAAGTAAAGAGAACATAAAATGCAGACTAGTACAAGCAAGCAAGGTCTTTCTTAAGGGAATAAAAGAATTGTTCACTTCAAGCATTGATATAGAAATTAGAAAGATATTTTGAAGACTTTTGTCTGGAGCATGGCATCATATGGAAATGAAACATGGACAATAACGAGGTCAGAAATAAAGATAATAGAAGCTTTTGAAATGTGGTGTTACAGAAGAATGGTGAAGGTGAGTTGGATAGATCGAATCACAAATGAAGAGGTACTGGTGAGAGGAGATCGATTTGACTAAATTTGATGAAGGGAAGAGATAGATTAATAGGACACATCTTAAGACACCCAGGAGTTGTTCAGATTTGGGAGGGCAGTGTAGGCAGTAAAAACAGTAGGGGTAGACCAAGATATGAATACGAAAAGCTGTAGGATGTAGTATTACGTAGAAATGAAAAGATTAGCACAGAATAGGGTGGCATGGTGGACTGCATAAAATCAGTTTATGGGCTGATGACCCAAACAACAATGAGATGCCTATGGCCTGTTCATTGTAATCTGATGCCCCATGAAAACAAAGCCTGAGTATTCCTCCACTGAGAAAATTCTCTGTTTGGTAACACGTGCTCACCATGAGGAGAGCTGTACTGTGAATTTAAATTCAAAATAGGCCTCCTAAACCACTAAAAGTTTGCTATCTGAAGTACAGTATCATTCGCATGCTAGCAAAATAACAAACTATCTTTGTAAAGCGACACATTTACGCTGTGATCTAACCTACAGTGTGAATGAATAACCTTCATTTTATACAGATCTGTACAGTAAAAGAACCTAATGGATCTATTCACAGAAAAAATAAAAACAAAATTACAAAGAAAAGGTTTGTTACACCTAAAGGTACTTCTTATCTAACATGCAGCAGCCTGTGTACGCCACTACCCTAGGCACGGATACCCTGTAGCCAGAGCAAACTTCTTCCCCTCTCCACACGGATGCCCAGTAGAGAGATGTTCCCTTCCCCCTTCGTGGATTGCCAGCAGCAAGGGCAGTTTATCTTATTACTTCCAAACTACCTCATCCTCCTCCCAGTTACGTCAGGTCACCTTGCCTCAGAAACGTGCGCTCACATCTCTCTCCTTTCCCCCATGGATAACGAATAGTCCTTTGTCTGTGCTGAGATGAGTGCTACTAGTTACTATAGCATGTCACCATATGAGTCTTAATTACACAACAGGATCACTTCACCTTGGCAGTCTCTATGGTTTGTCCTATCAGGATCACTTTACCTTGACACTACCTAGTTCTTTGTACCATCAGGATCCCTTCACCTTGACACTGCCTAGTTCTTTGTTCTATATTTGCTTGACACGAATGAGTTTTTTTCCTTTGTTGCAGCTTTACATCGATTCCTAATTCTGCCCACAAAACTTATATAAATTACCAGCACACTTCCATTCTTTCACTAACCAGTTTAAAATTTTTACCTCATTACCTGATTGAGTTATCACTTCTAGCTGCTTTTTTGACATGAATTTAAGTCTCTCGTCATACATTTCTTCACACACAGTCAGTAAATGAAAATCATCATCTTCCAGTGCATAATATACAACCATATTATCGTTTAACTTTGTCCAACCCCTATTCATATAAATTTCTAACATCCACCAGATTAAGCCTCTTCTCTCTGACCATTAGCCACTTTCACATACAATACTTGATTTATCATAAACATCTTTCGGGTTGTTCTCTTTCTGCTTTTGGCCACTAACTCTTGTTCTGCAATGTCTCTTGTCCTCTTTATCACATATCTCCAACATATACCACTCCTCCTTTCCCAATCCATCTCATAATAGTCTCCTAAACGTAACTTTTCTAAAACACTTTTCACCTTATCAACCCAATAATCACCACAATTGCTCTTTTTTTTTGATACTGGTAAGATGACTGCAAAATTAAGGCCCCTTCTACTTTTCTCAATCTACACCAGTAACTAAGCACCTTTTTTAAAATGAAACTCTTTAAAAATAACACTAGCACCTGCATTAGCCATGGAATAAGGTAATTCCATAACAATCTTGCTGAACTTACTCCCTATCTGTTCCAATACCCACTCCATTTTTCCACCCCCAAATTTCTTTTCCGTACAGCATTCTACACTTCACCATTGCATTAAACACTATTCTTTGTATACCATAATCTTCACCCCAAAATTTATTTTCCAACATCCTTATTACTGAGAGCACTGCAGACACTTTCCATTTGGCCCATCTAATCTGTTCTAGCCAACTACCATTTCTACTTATCAGCAGGCCTGGATACTCCAGTTTATCTTCCACATCTATTTCCTCACCATTTATTATCCATTTCTTCTCTGGTTTCCTTTTACTAACTTTCCTACATACCATCACCTTTGTCTTGCTACTGCTACTCTTTAATGGCCATTTCTTTGCAAAACTACAAACCTCATTTAAACTTCTCTGGAGGCCCCCAGCTGTCAGCGTCAAGAATAATACAGCATTGACAAAAATTAACCCTGATATTTCTTGTATCCCTACAACTGGACAGGCTTATTTTCCCTTCCTGTGGCCACCTAATAAGTCGTTAATAAACAACAGGAAAAGAAATGGCAATAACTTACACCCCTGTTTCACATGTTTGGCTGGATATTCCATTACGGTAATGGAGTAAGTCTGTACAGCCAGCGACTCAACGCCGACTGTCGGGCGGCGGTAAATAACGCGACTTCCTAAAGGGGCCAATGGCTCCGGGTAGATGAGCCCCTTTAGGTAGGCTGATGGTCCCCTCAGTATAGGAAATGACACTGGAACCCATCACAATTGTTTGGCCCAATGAAGAAATGAGCAGAGGAGGAATCCTTTACTCTCCTGGTTCCTAACGGTCATGGAGGCAGAGGAGGTCATGCCAGGTGAACTGGCTGTGAAGGTGCACCTCAGTACCTTTGAGTCTGCGCCAGTTCCTTGCAGTCTCGGTATTTCATCCTGCATGTCTCATTCCATATGTGCCGGAGGACAAGGCTCCAAGATCACAGTGCGTGGGTCACTTCCTGGCAAGCTGAGATCCACCCTAAACAAATCCACACCAGTGGCACTCCTTCCAAATGTCACTTATTACTTCCAAAGTCCAATGGCAAGGGGATATGGATGGTGGGAGCAGGTTATGGGTGAAACTGGAAGCCCCTAGTTCAGACCTGCACATTGGCAGCAGATGTGTGATGGTTGTCTGCCTGAGACCCTTTGCATACTCAGGAATTCGGTCCTGCATCTGTGTTTGGGCCGGCCTGTTTAGAATTACCGCTGCCCACCCCACACGGGGAAGGCCCTAGGGAAGGTGGGTTAAACATTGGAAGTCACTTTTTATGTCCAGCTGGGTGGCTGCACCCAGCGGGTCACTTCTCATGTGGTCAGAAATCAAAAGCAGGAAAGAGTCACACTCTGAAAATTGGAACATGGAATGTATGAACTTTACTTGATGTGTCCAGATAATGACAGGCCTGAGAGAAGAACAGCTCTCATTACCCTCGAGCTCTCTATACTTGACATTGATGTTGCTGCTTTGAGTGAAACCAGACTCTCCACAGAAGGCAGAAATACTGAGTTCGGTTCAGGATATACCATCTTCTGAAAGGGAAAGGAGGAGCAAGAATGTCACATCCATGGTGTGGGATTTGTTGTGAAGACTAAACTGGTTACTGATCACTAACATACTCCCACTGCAATCAGCGAAAGGCTTATGACTCTCCGCATTCCACTCTCAGGAGGTAGTTTTATGACACTCATATCTGCCTATGCTCCAACCCTAGATTTTGATGATGACATAAAGGACGAGTTGTACAATCAGCCGAGCATCTACTGATAAGCTCTTACTCCTTTGCGATTTGGGAGAGTAATCGGCTATGAAAAAAATGTGATGGGTAAGCAAGGAATTGGCAATTGTAATACAAATGGACTGTTGCTTCTCGGTCTATGTGCAGAACATGAACTCTTCATTACTAACACTCAGTTTCGACTGTCTAACCGCTTCAAGACCACATGGATGCATCCTCGATCCAAGCATTAGCTCTTTCTTGATTATGCCATTACACAGCATTGTGATAAGAAGGACTTATTACTAAAACAGCAAGAAATATTGATGATTGTTGGACTGATCATAAACTCCTTATTTGTCAACTCAGGAACTCTATATGCCCTAAAAAACCTAGGAATCTCCAAATCTTGGACCAGAAGAAAGTTTAATACGTTTAAACTTCAGGATGAATCCTTTGCCACAGAATTTCAGAATGTGATCAATGTACATTTAACAGTTAACCCAGTTAGCAAAAATGACATTCAGCAAGAATTCTTGCAGTATTCTTGACATGTTAAAGTTCTTTGAACCATGTCTCGATGTGGGCCACTATATCAAAACTCTCCACCAGCCTACTTACTTCTTCATTGCCCAGCTTACTTACTACCCCTTCATTACTGTCGCCTTGCTCTCCTCATATGTTTGCTTAGTACTTTAATGTCTCTGCTAGCCAGGCTGAGTGGTTCAGATGGTTAAGGCGCTGGCCTTCTGACCCAAACTTGGCAGGTTCGATCCTGGCTCAGTCCGGTGGTATTTGAAGGTGCTGAAAAATGTCAGCCTGGCACATAAAAAAATTCCTGCAGGACTAAATTCCGGCACCTCAGCGTCTCCAAAAACTGTAAAGGTAGTGGGACGTAAAGCAAATAACGTTATTATTAAATTCTCTACTAGCTTTGCTGCTGATATCCTGTTTCATCCAGACCTGCTCTTCTTTTAGGTTCCCTGTATTCCTTAGAACAATGTTTGCCTTCAGGGTAGATATTAGCATAAGTTTAATTGGCCTATCAGCTTTCCCTTTCACTTTTCCCACTCTTTGAACCTCGTCAATATCCATTTCACTAAAAAAAATTTCTTCGTTGTGATCTGTATTATCTCTTCTACCTTCACTTTACCTTCTTTCACAGCTTCTTCCACTCCAGCATAATCCTTCTGCACTCACTCAGCACATCTGCTCACTCTGCTTACTCAATCAAGACTGTCTAACCTACAATATTACATATTACACTGAGCCACTACCCATTGTAAATCAGTGTTATTTCTCACCCAGTCTTCATTTTACACTGAATATAACATCGTTCATTGATTCATTTTTGTGTCTCCAGATTTACTTCATACAAATCAGAGAGAGAGAGAGAGAGAGAGAGAGAGAGAGAGAGAAAGAGGAGCAGTAAAGATGAGTGGAGTTAAGTGTGAGTTCCATAAATGCAGAAATCTTATAGAAGACAATACACTATTGCAATCTACGGGTATGAGCCAGATTTTCTGCACTCAGCTGTACAGCACCAGAAATGTTTTGAGGCTGTTCTTAATGTACAAGGCAATGAGTAGAAGCCCGCAGAATGGTGGGCATTATGAATACTTCTTGTAAGATAATAAACGTTAGTGCATCATCACGTGAAATTCAAACTAAATTGTAACAAATAACATTCCAGCTTACAATGCCATACTTGAGGATCAAATATTTCATTAACTATGAATTTAGGACCCATGCTTATACAATCTTTTTGACAAGAGGAATCCAGCCCTGCAATTTTGCTGTATATTTTTGGAACCTGTGTAATATCTATTGTATATCGACCATTTATAGACTTCATGTGAGGCTTGTCCGGAAAAGAAAGATACATCACTTATAAACCAAAGGGTAAATTTGTAATGTGTACTGTGGCTACACTGGCTTTGCCCATAGTCCTTTCGCTTTCCTGTCGAGTCTATGCGGCAGTGGTACACGGAATCTTGTTTGTGTAAAACATGTTGGAAATGGCTGCGGCGGTCCTGAATTCCATCAAGTGTGAGGTGCACTCAATGGAAATTTATTGGCCAATTGTTGGTGCTAATGAGAATTGTAACAGAAGGTGGGAATAAGGAAGCAAATGGACCTCAGGTCTGGTTGAGGCAGTAGCAAAAGAACAAAACAAAACAAAACAAACAAAAAAGTCTCAGTTTTACCAAGAATTTACTGTTAATCTTTTTTCCTTCTTTTTCGTTTGAAATTTTCAATTAACAAATTTTATATATGTAAATATAAGCAACAAGTAAATAAAGCTAGCTCAAAAGAACTTGACAGTGATGATATACTCGTATGTATACGAGGGTTGATTCAGACATTATGAGAACTACACCTTTTTTCTCTCGAAAGAGCTCCAACACAGGAAATGTACAAGTAAATTTGAAAGTGTGCAACAAGGCTTTTTAAAGTGACTCCACTCTGGGTAGGGATTCAGGAATCTATGGTAAAATGAAAGAACGAACAGGGCATTTAAAATAATTGTTTTATTGTTATGTAACCTGTATACAGTGTGCTGTATTATCTATTTAATATTGCTCAGATTAGTCTCCTTGGTTGTCTAAGGTTCATTACCACTGATAAAGAAGACAGAAATTTCCATTGGTTGCAGAGATTTATCAATGTGCCTTACCTCACGTTGATATTCTCCTACAATGTTTTGTTCGTTAGCAAAACATTCCCAGCGCAATGGCAACTTCTCTTTGAGAATAAGATAGAAGCCTCATGGACCAAGATATGAGAACTCTATTAGACTTTGGCTACTTCCATTAAGTACTGCTGTTATCAGACAGCTGACATAGGGAGCATGATCATGGCTGGAATGATGCACCCATACCCCATCTGCCACCAACATTATGAAGTTCATGTAATTTACAATGTATATATTACATGTTTGACGTTGGCACAATTTCAGGATATAAAAAATCATTGCCATGACTTCTGAACTAACCCTCGTATATATAAAATACAAAAATCTTGAGAATTTTTTCAGAGAACCAGGTTAAAAACAGGTGTTTGTATATATATATATATATATAATGTCCGAGGAAAGGGTATTATTCTAGGATGTGATGGTACTGATCATTGTGGAAAAAATTTCATATGAACATGGGGTCAATATTTATGCATCAACCCGTCGTCGCACTTAATCTCAGTACAAGATGCAGAGTGTCTCCGTGCCTGTATCAATGCTAATGGGGGGAATTTAGAACATTTCATGTAAGGAAGAGTTTCACGTGTTATATTGTTATGTCCTGTCCCTGAGTGTTTCCCATGATTAATGTACTATGTAGAGTTGTAGAAAATGAGTTTGAACATGGGAAAAAAACAACATCATTTCCAGACCCATGCCCATATAACATATTTTCTTCTTCTATGTATGAGGAATGTGCCCTGGAAGTTTGGCCAAATTTTTTTATTACACCCTACATATGTTTATAGTAACAAGCCAACTATAAGCCTCACAGAGCAATCATAGAGTCCATAAATGAAAAGGGAGTGCACATAGTGTGGCCATGCAAACCCCATTGTACTAAATTAGAGAAAAATCTGGTACATTCACCTCCCGCTAAGGAAATTCAAATGCTAAACACTGAGTTATTTTAAATATAACATAGAAGAGCTAATCCCATACTGCAAAAGAGCCAAAAAAATACTTGAAAAGATGAAAGACTAAGCTTAGAAAAGTCTGAAAATATCTAAAGGCAAGATATACAAAATCAGAGGAGATCCCATAAAAGAATGACAATAGAAAACACTTCACTGGAGCATGGTTGCCAAATAAAACATGGCTTAAGCCCAACCTACACTGTGACTGGGGGAGAAGAAATAATTCAAATCCAAAAAGATCCAAAACGAACTAACCGCATTGAATGAAAGGGGAAGAGGATGTAGAGGGTAAGACACTTGCACATTCTCGTGATGTTTAGAGAAATATAAATAAGGTTTGATACCTAAGTTAGAGCCTCACATGGCAATATTAAGGTAAGTTCAAAAATACACTAACACTCGTGCTGTCAGTCGTTTAACCACTCGGATATTCCCTACACAATTTAACAATAAAACAGAAGCTCTGAACCTAACAGCTGCAAAGTTTTAGAATTTTAAAATATCTCCCTCAAGGAGGAAGGGAGTAATAAATATAGTGATAACATCATACATGTCAAAGTTGTCCCACCTTTTTTTAGCCCACCAGCAATAGTGCAGTCATGTAGTCGCATGTAAAGCTCACCAGTCCTGACACACACACACACACACACACACACACACACACACACACACACACATGCACGCGCACGCACACACGCACACACACACACAGTACTTTTTTTTCGGGGAGGCCCTCGAAATTTGCACTCCCCACATGGTGATCATCTCAAGCTACATCGCCTCTGTCATGCTGTTATTTCTAAGAAGAGAAAGAGACAGCAGGGAAGATCAGGAAGAAGAGATACTGAATGAATTATCTACTTGTCATCCAGGTTCATTCAGGGTTCTCACAATAGTGGCGCTTATGATTCCTGCTGGTTTTTAGCCTGTAACCACACATCTCGTTATATTACTACGGTTAAGGGAGAGGGACCAATGTATTTCGGAATTGTAATAAACATGCCAGGATGCATAAAACTAAATTGCAAGGGGCTGAGGAACCACCGGAATATACAGAAAATATCTACTATGGACAGGTTTCCAGCTTCTTCATTTTACATATGATGTGAATAATTTAACACAGAAAAGACGTAATAATAAATAAAATATGGGCGTGTGATATATATAATATCACATGGTCTAATCAAAGTAGTTCCCTTGTAAGTTAGCATTTTCTAGAAACATAATTTAAATTCATTGCACACTAGTAACTTCCTATCGTTCGACTTAGCACTTACTACTACTACTACTACTACTACTACTACTACTACTACTACTACTACTACTACTACTACTACTACTACTACTACTACTACTACTACTACTACTACACAGATATTCCACATGTACCAGCTGAAGAAAAGAATAAATATTACCTACATTACTGTATTTAATAGTAAATGCAAAACTTCAACCCTAAAATTACATTCTATTAAAATTATCCCCCTCAACCAGGAGGAAACTTTCAGATATTTCTTCTTAAGCAGTCACTTCCAAGATGTCCTAGTTTTTTAGTCCTCCAGCCATTGCACAGTCTGGCAACCCTTTCACAAACTTTGCTACTTGAAACCAACTCACGATGTTGATAGAATTATAAGAGAATACAGAAATTGTTCTTATAATTAACGATGAAATTGCTAATGTTTTCAACACAGCATCTGCACAAAATTGTTTCAATAACAACAGAGCTAATGTAAGCAATATGGTCCGCAAAAACGGGGGGGTCTAAGATCAGAAGTTCATATGATGACACAAACTGTATCTCATTCCATTCATTGAAGCTTAATGATAAATAAGTTATTTGACAATGTTACTACCACTACCTCGCTACGCTGCGAGAATAGAGTCTTCTGAAGTTCGTTTTCAGTTAGTGCAAAGACTATGAGCGAACAGTACACTGTACTGTACAGATGGATTTCTGAGCACTCTGAATTGAGACAGTTAACATTTGTGAGTGGTAAATTTATTTTCATAATCTTAGACATGTAGTTGATTCACAGTGGTAAAGAGTGATCCCGTGAGCGTTTAGTTGGATGCCTATAATCCCAGAAAAGTACCTAATAAAGAATATGTACATGGAAAAAATAATTTAGAATTTGATTTCCATTAAGGCTGGTAGATTTTCATTAAGGATGGTCATATATACACTGCCTGACAAAAGAAGTTATGTACCCGAAGGAGTGGTCCAATATTATCCCATTTTGGTACACATGCATACCATTGATGTGTGAATAAATGATTAGATTTCTAGGATCTATAATGTGTAGAATGCCCACCAGAGTGCATTTGTAATGGCCCCATCGATAAGTTGATAAGTCGTTACCAGTCAACTCGTGCAAGTCAGACAGTTAAGCAAGATGTGCAGATAGGACTACATACAGTATGAAGCACCTGCGATGCCTCGCAGATGCGTTAGACAGTCTACCCACCAATTAACAGCATTTGACACAACGGTCATAAAAACATCATAGGGATTACGAGAAAGAAGGACGGACAGGGTAAACAAACAAGAGAACAGAAAATATACCCCAACACAGAAATAAACTTACCCAGGAAAAATGTCCATCAGGAAGAGAACTGAAACCCACCCACATAAGAAAAGAAAAGGAATTTTCACATGTACATTTTAAAATTCAAATTATTATTAATTCAGGAATGTGCATACAAGAAAATTAGTTTTGAGGTAAACGAAGAAGTTTCAGTTATATTTTAGAAAGAAGAATGTGTTTAACAAAAACTTTAATTAGGATAAATAAGGATTTGGTGCACCAAAATTATTTTCATAAATAGACTTAATGGCAGAATCAAGAATTAATTTCTTTTAAGAACATTAAGGAAATCACGGATAAACAAGTGAAAAGAGAATAAGGCAGAATACATTTTTTTTAGATAAGTGGAATTAATTTCAAATCTCAGTCCACAATAATGCACATCAGAATTTTAAAACCAATCTAAATGGTGCTCGAATGAAAATTAATTTATGGATTCAAATCTCCAAGAAAAATATTATTTTGGGTGACCGCAACATAAAAATTTGTTCCCAGTGGAGGGATAAACACACGAGTGACTGTAGAACAAAATGGAACAGAACAATAAAATAAGAGTGTAAGTTTCTACTCCAAAAAAATGAAATATCAACACAAGAAAACCGACCAAGAAAGGTCAAACACAGATCAATAAAACAAAAAAACACAAAGAAAAATATTAAATCAGAAGGATCAGTAAACAAGCAGATAATTATACATGGATGATGAAATACATAATATTTGTCCATGCACCAACTCAGCAATGCATCCTTCCATTGCACAAAACAGCAACAATAATAATGTCCAAGAAAACAAAAACAAATCAGCGTCCCCATGAGAAAGATATGAAGGTCAAGGACAATGAACAGAAGCCGAGAACCATGCGAACAGGCAACGTGGAGGTGGGAGGACATCAATGTAAGATCAAAGAAAGAAATTAAACACGTGAAACACTCCACTAAAAACTATGAGGAATCCCCACGTAATTACAATCATTAAAGGAAAAATTTCACCCTTTTCTGAATCGTATTGGTTATTATGTGTGTTAACAATTTTATGTAGAATGGCAATATTTAATAAGTTAAGCCCCCAAATAGACCAAAGAAAAATATCTTGAATAAACTGAATACATTCACATTAAATTACATATTGGATAATAATAATAATTATTATTATGATTACATAACCCAAAATCAAAAAGCAAAACAGACTCAAAGCAGGGATAAGAAAAATAAAAAGTTTAAACATCCTAGAGAAATTAAAAATAACAGTGGTAATAATCATAACAATAATAAAACTTAAATTTAAGAATGATAAAACAAATGGTGATTACATAGTACATTCAGACAGCACAAGGCAAGTTACAGTACCAAAACTAAGGAAAGAATAATCAATAAAACCAAAACGACAGAGCTCGATAGCTGCAGTCGCTTAAGTGCGGCCAGCATCCAGTATTCGGGAGATAGTAGGTTCGAACCCCACTGTCGGCAGCCCTGAAAATGGTTTTCTGTGGTTTCCCATTTTCACACCAGGCAAATGCTGGGGCTGTACCTTAATTAAGGCCACGGACGCTTCCTTCCCACTCCTAGCCCTTCCTTGTCCAATCGTCGCCATAAGACCTAACTGTGTCGGTGCGACATAAAACAAAAAAAAAAAAAGAAACGGGGAAGGAAGAAAAGATTAAAACCCAAATTAACGAGGGCAAGGAATACCATCTCCCAAATAATGTATATACAGTAAATATATATAAATTAATAGAAAAACCTGAGCACAAAACAAATAAATTAAGGAAATCACAGATACACAAGTGAAAAGAGAATAAGGCAGAATAAATTTTTTAGGTAAGTGGAATAAATTTCAAATTTCAGTCCACAATAATGCACATCAAAATTTTAAAACCAACCAAAATGGTGCTCAATTGTCGTCACAGAGAGAGGAATACAAAAGCATAATTTCAAAACCCTCACAGGAAAATGAATTAAAATGACGCACAATATGATAAAATTACATGACCAAAATATAAAATACACAGGTACATACAAGATGGGGAGATGTAATTCACAGTAACTTACCACACGCAGTCCACATGCACTGATATAATCCTTGTTGCTTATAAACAAAAAATTACATAACTCTAGATAACAAAAAATAACTGTATTGATCCTACATTTTACTGAAGTATCATCCCTTACAGGCATGATAGGGTAAGTCTTAACCAACCCCTGCCGGTCTACCCTTCATTTTTACAGTCGGCCGACGAGACATGACTCGACAAGTTTACTCTCAATATAAATAGTCCATTATTGGACATTATAAATTTTCCAGTCAACTCATTCCTGCCCCCATGTGCTAGGCCGGGCTCATCAGCTGGTACCTAGCACACCTACCAAGACGCATGGCTAGTGCATACCGTGGAGGCCACTGCGCAGGCTACTTGGAGCCACCGGCAGTGCCAATGCACTATGAGAGACTTTGTCACATTACCAAAAATTGATGCCTGCTTGGCCATTCCCTATGGGAATCAACATCTATATCAAATCTACTCTCCTCGGAGGTGAACAGCGGACAGTTTGCACGTCATTGCAAGCTCACACAAGAACGTTTGAATGGGGCGAATTACGTGCACTCTGGCGGAAAGCGTTCGTGCTATCACACAGTAGGGACGAGTAAGCTTTTTTCATTACCAGATGGCGTGAGAGTCCACAATAAGTCACATGCAGTACTCAGAAGCCACAATGAATGAGCTGCTCACAAATAGTACATGACCAGGGTAACAGAAGGAGCAGAGGTAAGCTTTTCGTGAACAGAATACCTTTCTCCTTTCCATAATAAAGTTTCAGAAGGATTGACGTCAATGTCCAAGTTCATCTTGTAATACCATAAATGCAGATATGCCATCGAAAGACATAAACAGAATACAGTAGCTTATCCGTAGAAAATTTAAGTTCCAATATGGATGTCCATAATGTAGTTATGTCACAAATTCAATGAAATTCAATTTTCCTCTTGATTACTGTTCATAGAGGATAATTGCCAAGTTGTAATTTATCTTAAATCAGTAATCACCACCACCACCACCACCACCACCACCACTCTGTTCAGGTTCACAGATATTGGTACCATTATGTCTAAAAACAGCAATGAATGCCTCAAGAATTTAGGGACATTCACTTAAAGGAATTGCATTACTAGTTGGAATAGAGCATGTTGCAGATAGAAATGTAGAAGCTGCTTCCAGTCATTTGACTGGGATAGGAATGAAATTAATGCAGCTGTCTAGAGGCAAGGATAGATAGATAGATAGATAGATAGATAGATAGATAGATACAGACAGATATCTTTATTGATTTAGTTAAAGCCATTAGGCCTTCTCTTACATTAAACCAAGGCCTTCTCTTGGATAGGAATTTTGCCTGCTGCCAAAGCCTGTCACACTCCCCCAGGGCAATGATTGATGATTGAGAGATGAAATGATATTCGAGAGTGTTGCTGGATTGAAAGATGACAGGGAAACCTGGAGAAAACCTGTCCCGTCTCTGCTTTGTCCAGCATAAATCTCACATAGAGTGACCGGGATTTGAACCACGGAACCCAATGGCGAGAGGCCAGCGTGCTGCTGCCTGAGCCACGGAGGCTCTCAGAAGCTGCTACTACTATGTGATGAAGGTCAAATTCCCATCCCCTCCTTGCTAATGACATTCTTTTGCAAACACCTGACAGGAGGAAAGTTGTCCTTGGCCAACAGCTAACAGTATGTAAGGAAATAGAAAATTTTGAAGAAATGTATTTCTTGGAGTTACAGCCCATCCAGTAAGTAGATTCCCGGGTCCAACATTAGCAAATACATTTTTTTCTGAAATTATCCTCAAAACTTGGAGGGTCTTACAATGGTGGGAGTCCTATTTTCAAGTAAATATGGTAATTAAAACTAAGTGTGATAAAATTGTGTGATTTTTTCAGCGACTCTAACTTTAATCTTCTTGTGGTGCCATCTTGTGTATCATGCCAGCAGCTGTGATCATGTTTGATGCATTCATCATTATCGATATACAAACTATTCACATAAATGCAACACCCTGTGAGCTATAATACCTTTTTATGTTACATGAAAAAAATACCACATCGATTTTATGCCAAAGAACCCCATTCTACTTGAATTACATTCTTTGTCAAAATAAATTGAATATCTTTTTGTTTCAGGCAGATACATCTGAACCCAAACATTACTATTTTCATCGCGTGACAGATGGCATTGTTGTGTCCTCACCATCAAATGAAAACAAAGATGGTTATTTCATGACTATACCGATATCCTACGTGAAGGACAAGCACTACTTAAGAATGGGTGGTCCACATAATGAAATATTTTCCTCAACAATACGTAAGTACTAAACTCACTGAAAGTTTTTCAGAATGACAGTCATATTTAAGTCCTGTATAACCAAGTGAGCATATGAAAATATAAGCCTAATGTTTTAAACATACAGTAAGAAAAGAGGAAGTTCTCCAGAAATGGTAGAATCTGGTAAAATAAATATCTGGGATTAGAAACAATTCTTTAGATCTTGCAAACCTGATAATGTCGAAGGTAAGAGAGGGCAAGAATTGAACAAGAAAGAATGGGTAGGAATGATGGAGGTGTGGGTCCCGGCACAAGTGAGATCTTGTCCGCTCCTTGCACCTTAGCGCCTCCTTAGCTGTACACTGAACTACAAAATGCAACGTGTTATGAAATGGTGGCGACTATAACAGAGACCGAACCTTGCACCTTAGCCCCACACTGAAGTACAAAATACGGCGTGTTATGTCTTAGCGCGTATAACAGAGACCGCACCTTCCACCATAGTCCCACACTGAACTACAAAATGCGATGTGTTGTCAGATAGTAGGGACCATAACAGAGACCACACCTTGCACCTTAGCACCGCCCTTAGCCCCACACTGAAGTACAAAATGCGACGTGTTATCAAATCTTAGTGCCCATGACAGGGACCTCACCTTCCACCATAGTCCCACACTCAACTACAAAATGCGATGTGTTGTCAGATAGTAGGGACCATAACAGTGACCACACCTTGCACCTTAGCACCGCCCGTAGCCCCACACTGAACTACAAAATGCTACGTGTTATCAAATGGTAGTGATCAGAAGAGAGACCACACCTTGCACCTTAGCACCACCCTTTGCCCCTCAGTGAAGTACAAAATGCAACATGTTATCAAATCTTAGCATCCATTACAGAGACCGCACCTTCTACCTTAGTCCGACACTGAACTAAAAAATGCCATGATTTATCAAATGTTCTTCCCCTGCAAATCATCTGACCTGACTACAGTGGGGAGGCTTGTGCGTCTTCAGTGAAGTAGATGTAGATAGCGACCTGTAGGAGCCTTTTGGAAGTTGCAAGGGCAGCAGTCTGGATGATTGACTGTTATGGCCTTGTCATAGTCTAATACTAAACGTGGCTTTGCTATGTTGATACTGCTACGTGCTGAAATCAACGGGAAACTACAGCCGTAATTAAATCCCAAGGACATGCAGCTCTGTGTTTGAATGATGTACTGATGATGGCTTCCTCTTGGGTCAAATATTCCGGATGTAAAATAGCCCCCCTTTCAAATCTCCGGGTGGGGACTACATGAGAGGGACATTCATCCGGAAAGGGGATACTGACATTCTGTGAGTTGGAGGGTGGAATGTTAAAAGTTCGAATCATTGTTGTAGGTTAGAGAATGTGTAAAGGGAAATGGATAGACTAAAGTTAAATGTAGTTGGTATAAGTGTGACTACAGAATTATCAACACAAAATCAAACAGGGGGAAATGCAGGAATTGGTTTAATAATGTATAAGAAAATAGGGCAGCAGGTAAGCTATTATGACCAGCATTGTGAAAGGGCTATTGTCCTGAAGATAGACTCTAGTTCAGCGAATGATGAAGAAATCTAAGTCATATATGGAGAGAGAGAGAGAGAAGATTTAAAACAGTATATAAAAAATGACGAGAATCGAGTTGTGATGGGAGACTGAAATGCAGTGGTGGGCCAAGGGAAAGAAGGTAATGAAGTTGGAGAATTTGGGTTGGGACAAAGGAATGGAAGATTAAGTCAACTGGCTGAATTCTGCACCGATCATAATTTAGTTTTCACTAATACTTGGTTCAGACAGTACAAATGATGGTTGTATACATGGACGAGACCTGGAGACACTGGAAGGTATCAAATAGACTTCATTATGGACATGATCTAGGCTTTTTGGGCTTATGCCGTGTCAAGAAAATAAGGTGAAATTTTTTTTTGTTTCACAGAGAAATTCACTCTCTGTCTTCAGAATACGGCAGTCCTTCCTCTCAGTGGTGCCACGGGGACACCCTGTCTTCTTGCCAGCATACCTTCTCGTGACCACTGCTGCCAGCATGCATGCACAGTGGAGACATTCCTGACAAGTCGTTCTGCAATAGCCCGAAAGGAAAATCCATCTCCACATAGCCCTATTATATGGCCTCGTTCAACCGCAGTGAGCTGTTGATCCTGGCCTCTTCATTGTCGTAAGGGAATTTTTGACCCACTCACAGTCAATCCGTTCAATCTCACAGGTAACTAATGCTCTCACACAGTACAGCCCATATTTAAAGTGAACCTGATTGTGCAACGTCATGGGGCTGCTGCTAGCGCCACACTAATGTGATTTGCAGGAAATTCGAATCAGTGTCATCTTTCAGATGTATAAACATGCCTACCAATGTTCGTTAATCTAGCACATCCCCTTCTTGGTGTTTGGATATTTTTCCCATCAGTGTATTTAGGCAAATATGGTGGCAGACCATACCACTTTTGAAGATATAGAAACCTAGGAATTAACACTCAAAGTTGTTCGGCCCCGCGGTGTAAGGGGAAATGCGTCCGCCTGTCACGCGGCGGCCCCGGGTTCGATTCCTGGCTGGGTCAGGGGTTTTTAATTGTAAATGATTAATATCCCTGGCCTGGGGACTGGGTATTTGTGTCATCCTTAATGTTCCTTTCCTCACATTCAACACTATACACTTCCGCTATTTCCATATACACGCAGGTTCACAACATATGGTGCAAAGTAGGGGCAAAAGATCTTCTTAGGTCGATGCCCCAAATAAACAGCATTTTTAAAAAAACACTCAAAGTTAGTGTAGACTGCACCAGTCCTCTTCAATGCTTTTGGCAATGGAGTACCATGGCTTTATCAACAACAATTTATAAAGATGTCGTTTGAAAATGTTCAATGGGAGGTGACGGAATTTTTTACCTAATTTATTATGTAGGGTTATACTTAACACCATATGGCATTTTTGAGTTTTCTTTAACCTACACCCTGGCTCAGTCCAATCTTGTTTGAAGTTCAAATATGTGAGCCTCGTGTCTGTAGATTTACTGGCACGTAAAGGAACTCCTTCAGGACCAAATTCCGACACCTCGGCGTTTCTGAAAACCAAAAAAATTAGTTGGACGTAAAGCCACTGATATTAAAATTAATTTAACCTACACCATGGCATATCGAGATGATCAGATGACCTGGTACCAGAGGTATGTATGGTGTTCCGACATACTGACAAATTATTTGAATTCGATATCTTGTGTTGTTGTCATTTTATCAGCTGCTGAGGCCAGCCAATCAAAGAAGAAACTTTGCCAGGCGAGGTAACTGAAAAACGGACCTCCATGTTGTAAGATCGTGTCATAGCAAGTACACTATGATGACACTGGCTGATCCCCACATGTGTTTAATGCTAATTTCTCGGTTTGGTTCTGAAGCCGGTCTAAGCCATATGAATGTTTAGCAACACTGGCTCGCAAAGCCCACTTGGATTCGCCCGTGAAGCGATCTAATTGGCTAAATTCAGCAGCTGATAAAATGACAATGGTGCAAGACATCAAATTATTTTTTCATATTATTTATTAGTATGACCAACCCTACTCGATTCAAGTTGTTTCCTATGTTAGACTATGTAGGTTTTAGTATTTACCTCAGATCCCATTGCAGCAGGTAACTGCGACTATCTGCTGATTTCCGAAGGC
This sequence comes from Anabrus simplex, assembly GCF_040414725.1. NCBI lineage: Eukaryota > Metazoa > Arthropoda > Insecta > Orthoptera > Tettigoniidae > Anabrus > Anabrus simplex. The sequence goes on along the minus strand of NC_090269.1, from coordinate 90,811,057 downwards.
AAACGAACGTCGATTGTCAGCCAACATGGTCTTATACCATGAAAAACTCCTTTAGATGTCCACAATTGTGATGGGGCGTACTTGAAATGAGCTAAATGGCTTGGTGACAGCTCTTCTTCAATGTCCTACCCCATTCAATACCCAGACAACTGAACACAAAGTTCTTGACATTATGTGATAGCCAGGAGATTTTTTCAGATAGACTGGCTGCCAGAATATTGTTGCTTGTTTAGCCCCTCCCAGGAGTCATGTGTAGGGTACTTTAAGGTTTTACTGATATATTCACAAAGAGCACACAAAATTCTGTCACTTGCATACACAGATTTTTATTTACAGTTCATTATTTACACATTGAACACATGTAACCTAATCAGCTGCCGTCACAAACAAAACACTACTAGAAGACTACGACTGCCATCTTGAACAGTTGACTGCTGACTGCTACTAGCATGTCTCTTTATATAGGTTGCCGGCCAGGCTTCTAGAAGGATATGTCACAATATACCTTCTCGTAAATTCTAGAGTGCCTAAAGCCTAGTTATAATGTAAAAGAACACTACTACCATCTGGTGTCAAAGATACGTTATTCTGGATGTTACAGTGTGTTGCACAATGTTACTGTGGATTATACATCATATATACAGGTAATAATAAATTATATACTATTAATTACAGGTTCTTACATTAACTAAATATAAATATATATACAACACATTTTTCATGACAACCTCACAAACAATATCATTGTTCGTACTTAACTACGTAAATAATACTAATAAATGGATGTAAATACTTTATAACCTACCTCACAAGTAATAATAATAATAATAATAATAATAATAATAATAATAATAATAATAATAATAATAATAATAATAATAATAATAATAATAATAATAATTCGAGCTCGATATTGGCATTATTTACCCATGGGTTAAAGAATATTGCTTTCACGTTATATCAGTTTATCACTCTTGTGTCAATATCCCCCCTGTAACTTGAAACAATTTCCGCAGTCTATCATACTCGTCGACTTTGCCTCGGATGTAGATTGTATCTTCTCGCTTCCTCAATGTCGCTGGATGTGCTGCCCTCCTCTTGACCGGATCGTGCCATGTCGGGGGTCGGAGTTGCCTCACTGCCAGCCTCTTCCTCGATGATAGTCAATGCGTTCTCCTCATGACCAGACTGAGTTGTGTCGTTAGTAGCCTCCCTTCCAAGTGGACCTGTGGTAGTACCAGGCTTGCTCTGTATGTGCAGTGGTTGGCTGATTTGGCGCAACTCCGATGCGTGGACATTGACAGGAGGGTTGGTCTTTAGTGAGTAGACCCTATGGCCCAGCTGCTTATCCACCTCAATGGGACCAACCCACTTAGGTGCGAGACCTGCGTGAAACCCTCCACTCTTATTACTGACTGGGTGGTTACGTTGCAGTACTTGTTGGACTGGTAGGAAGATCTGGGTCTCTTCAACATCTTGAGCCTTGACCTGGGTAATGGATCACTTCTCGGCCAAAGCTTCCTTCTCCTTGATGTCCTGCTGCTGCTGCCACTGTACTAGGGAAACAACTGCATTTTCTCGACTAGAAGTGTGTGGTGGACGAATCTTCCAATCCCCGGTGCTGTATAGCTGTCGACCAAGGAACAGCTCTGCTGGGGAATAGCCAATGACACGGTTGATGCGTCATCACAGGGCAAAGAGTGACTGTGTTATCTGACAGTCCCGCAGTCGATGTTCTATATCTATTAGGTGGACCCGTAGCATCCTTTTTAGCTCCTGGTTCCATCATTCTGTCAGATTGGCCATTAGGTTGTAGACAGGGTTGGTCCAGTGCTCCACATCCCATTCTGTCATTTGCTGCCACTTCCTTGATGTGAACTGACTCCCATTGTTGGACAGAATGCACTATGGATAACCGGAGCATCTGAATACCTCATCTTGTAGAAGGCTGGTGATGCGTCCTGCTGTGGCTTCTGGTTTTGGAAAGGCCTCAATCCATCTTGTGCAGAGTACGGTGATTACTAGGAGTCCTGTTTTACCCCGTGATGTTCTAGGGTAAGGACCCATCAAGTCCAGGGCTATGACCTCCCAAGGGTGTTGCGACCATCTTCCTCGCTAACTGGAATCTGCCTTCCTGTTGCTTGCCTTGGTGCAGGCACAGATGTAGCACCCCTTCACATAGGCCAGGATGTCTTTCCGCATGTTGACCCAGAAGAATCTTTGTCAGATAGACTGATATGTCCCTTCACCTCCTGGATGTCTGCCTTCAGTACTGTCGTGGAACTTCTCAAGGATGTCCATCGTGTGCTGTCTGGGGATAACTACTACTGCAGACATGTTGGAGAGGTGCAACCTGTACATTAAGAGTCCTCCGTCAACCTGGAAGTTCTTGTAGCACATCTTGAATTCCCTCGGGATGATTCGATTATCGGTGTTCTGTCTCCTAAATCACTGCATCATGGTCCTACAGGGCTTGTCTTGTTCTTGCCATTGTTTAATTACTTCCAGATCAAGTTCCTTGTTGATGGTCATAATGACATGTTCCTTGGGCTCACTCTGGTGTTTTCGTATGAACTCCCTCTTGACAATGGAGTCTTCAATCCAAAAGGCATTACTGTAAACTGGTACAATCCTCTCGGTGTCATGAAGGCGGTCAGTGGTCTAGAACTTACCTCGACCTCCACTTGCCAGTATCCTGAGTTGAGATACAGCATGCTGAAAATCCTAGACCCACTTAGTTGTTTCAGTGTGTCTTTCAGGTCAGGCATGGGGTAGGCATCACTAACGGTCTTCTCGTTCAACCTGCAGAAGTCTACACACAGTCGATACTCCCCATTCTTCTCTTTTGGTAGGACGATAAGTGTAGCCCAATAGGATGTAGAGGGTTCGATGAGACCTTGTCCTTCCACCTCATGAATCTTCTGAATGACGAAGTGGCACTTATCCAGGTTGATTGCATATGGACGCTGCTTGAAGGGTGCGGAATGCTGCATTCAATGGTGTGCGTCACCGTGGTAGTCCTTCCTATTTTATTGGTTATGACTTCTGGAAAGTCCTTTAAGGCAGGTCTCAGCTCCTCTTCTTCACTTGGTTGAAGATACGTTAACCGGATATCTCCGAGGTATACATCGACTTCCGCATCCTTCCGAGTCCGGAGATTTCTATCGTGCCATGTGACCCTCAGACGTCTGTCTTTTCCCAGAAAGACTTAGAGTTGCATAGTCTAGGATCACCTGGTATTCCACCAGAAAGTCATGACCTAATATGATGTCACGTATTAGGTTCTGAATCACTGCAACGTCAATTACAATCGGCAGGTCCATGCATTTAGCAGTTAGGTAAGTCTGTCCTTGGATGGAATAGGTTACCCTGTCTGCTACTCCCACTACCCTTCCGAAATGGGGAGGCTTCCTAGGTGGTAGTAATCTGGCAACACTCCCATTGACAAATGAATGGCTTGCTTGGCTGTTGAGTATGGCTGAAAAATTCTCGTTGCCTCTCCTTAAGATGATAGCTGGGCAGGGTTGGCATGTTCTACTCGCAATCTGACCAATCCCTCTCCTACTTGACCAGGGTTGCTTGTCCGTTGTGTCTTGAGGCGCATTCCTATTCCCAGTCCCTTCCCCCCTCAATCCAGAATGGGCCGGACCCAGTTTTCCGATGTCAAGGTTAGGCACTTGTTCTTCAGGTGTCCCATTCTTCCACACTGGAAGCACTTCCTAACTGCGCTGGTCTCTTCTGTAGCTTTGCTCTTGTGTTCCTCCTCCAACTGGGCAATGATTCTACGTGGATCATCAAAGGATCTCAGTTGTGATACTTTCACTAGGGGTCGAATCTTATCGTGGAGTAGCTCTGTAATGTCTGGTAAAATTTTATTCTCACTTCCTTCCTGGTGCAGGCGCTTGAAGGGCTGATACATCTGTACTACGAAGGCACTAGCTCTCATGCCAGTGGGTTGTGCCTCAGTCAGTAGCTTCCTCTTCATGGAGCTCTTCACCCCTTTGGAATTAAACCTATTTAGCTTTTGACAGTGTAGATTCGTCCAGAATGGAGTGATCTGTGTACCTTCCTAGGAATTGCTGTATTTTATGAATAGTTAGTTTATAAAGAGAAATGAAATGGCGTATGGCTTTTAGTGCCGGGAGTGTCCGAGGACAAGTTCGGCTCGCCAAGTGCAGGTATTTTGATTTGACACCCGTAGGTGACCTGCGCATCAGGATGAAGATGAAATGATGATGAAGACGACACATACACCCAGCCCCCGTGCCAGCGAAATTAACCAGTTAAGGTTAAAATTCCCGACCCTGCCGGGAATCGAACCCGAGACACCTGTGACCAAAGGCCAGCACGCTAACCACTTAGCCATGGAACCGGACTATAAAGAGGAATATTTTCAGTGAGAAAAACTTCACACAGTAGATTATAAAAGGCTGAGGTTGTACGCCTGCTTGCTGATGCTTTTTGTGTGAGTAAGTGTTGAGTACTTTTCCTCCTGCTGTTATTCTGAATACCATGTATGTGTTTGTCGCAAATGATGTGTTGCTGAACAGTGAATCCTTTTTGTGCTGCCACTTTCACTTCACACAATTTACAAAACAGTATTTCACAATCTGTAGAAAATATATCTTCCTCGAATTCAGAGACAATATTTTCTCTGGTGTCCTGTCTCAGATGGTTTTAATACACACTCAAAATGATTACTCACAACTGATACACACACTGTGAAACTAAAACTGATCTGAAGCAACAATGAAACGGATGCACACTGCTGACATCTCCTTTGAGCACACTTCATTGGTGAACTGATAAAGACTTTGCCCTACTCTGAATGTCGTCCAAGAATACCCCAGCTCTCACCTTTTGTCAAGTATCAGAGGAAAGGGATGTACCAAGTTATGTACTCGGCTTACAACTGAGTGCAGAAACTTCCGATGATGAACATTCACATTAACTTTCAAGTTCGCGGATGGAGAAACTGGTTGAATGATGACGTAAAAGATTAATATCTATGTACAAATCAACAATAAAGAAAAAATTAAAATAGACAAAATAATGACAACAAACCAAAAAAGATTTAAACTGACTTATGTATTTTTGTAATTTTGGGGGCATTATCAGGACTTGTATACCTTAGCAATGTCTATTATACACCAATTCAAAAACAACATCTCATAAAAATCTGGGATCTGCTTATTAAATGGTACAGGTCATAACACAGCACCACAATTTACACCTTAGTACTGCCCTCAGCCCTACACTGAACTACAAAGTGCGACATGTTATCAGATTGTAGCAGTCGTAAAAATAACACCGCAACTTGCACTTTGACACCGCCCTTAGCCTCACACTGAACTACAAAATGGGGCGTACGATCAAATGGTAGTGATCAGAACAGAGCAGCGCATCTTGAACCTTAACACCACCCTTAGCCTCACACTGTACTACAAACTGCGGTGTGCGATCAGATGATAGCGATGAGAACAGAGCAGTGCATCTTGAACCTTAGCTTCACACTGAAATACAAAAGGTGACATGTGATCAAATGGTAGCGATCAGAACAGAGCAGCGAACTTTGAACCTTAGTCTCACACTGAACTACAAAATGTGACATGCGATAAAATGGTAGTGATCAGAACAGAGCAGCGAACTTTGAATGTTAACACCGCCCTTAGCCTCACATTGAACTACAAAATGCAATTTCTTATCAAAATGTAACTATCAGAATAGAGTACCACACTTCACACAGACCTTGGTACTAAGCTGCGCACTGACATCAGCACCGCACCTAGTACTTTAGCACCGCCCCTGGCCCCACCTTGGTACTAAGCTGCGCACTGACATCAGCACCGCACCTAGTACTTTAGCACCGCCCCTGGCCCCACCATAGTACTAAGCTGCGCACTGACATCAGCACTGCACCTAGTACTTTAGCACCGCCCCTGGCCCCACCTTGGTACTAAGCTGCGCACTGACATCAGCACCGCACCTAGTACTTTAGCACCGCCCCTGGCCCCACCTTGGTACTAAGCTGCGCACTGACATCAGCACCGCACCTAGTACTTTAGCACCGCCCCTGGCCCCACCTTGGTACTAAGCTGCGCACTGACATCAGCACCGCACCTAGTACTTTAGCACCGCCCCTGGCCCCACCATAGTACTAAGCTGCGCACTGACATCAGCACCGCACCTAGTACTTTAGCACCGCCCCTGGCCCCACCTTGGTACTAAGCTGCGCACTGACATCAGCACCGCACCTAGTACTTTAGCACCGCCCCTGGCCCCACCTTGGTACTAAGCTGCGCACTGACATCAGCACCGCACCTAGTACTTTAGCACCGCCCCTGGCCCCACCTTGGTACTAAGCTGCGCACTGACATCAGCACCGCACCTAGTACTTTAGCACCGCCCCTGGCCCCACCTTGGTACTAAGCTGCGTACTGACATCAGCACCGCACCTAGTACTTTAGCACCGCCCCTGGCCCCACCTTGGTACTAAGCTGCGCACTGACATCAGCACCGCACCTAGTACTTTAGCACCGCCCCTGGCCCCACCTTGGTACTAAGCTGCGCACTGACATCAGCACCGCACCTAGTACTTTAGCACCGCCCCTGGCCCCACCTTGGTACTAAGCTGCGCACTGACATCAGCACCGCACCTAGTACTTTAGCACCGCCCCTGGCCCCACCTTGGTACTAAGCTGCGCACTGACATCAGCACCGCACCTAGTACTTTAGCACCGCCCCTGGCCCCACCTTGGTACTAAGCTGCGCACTGACATCAGCACCGCACCTAGTACTATAGCACCGTCCCTGGCCCCACCTTGGTACTAAGCTGCGCACTGACACCAGCACCGCACCTAGTACTTTAGCACCGCCCCTGGCCCCGCCATGGTACTAAGCTGCGCACTGACATCAGCACCGCACCTAGTACTTTAGCACCGCCCCTGGCCCCGCCTTGGTACTAAGCTGCGCACTGACATCAGCACCGCACCTAGTACTTTAGCACCGCCCCTGGCCCCACCTTGGTACTAAGCTGCGCACTGACATCAGCACCGCACCTAGTACTTTAGCACCGCCCCTGGCCCCACCTTGGTACTAAGCTGCGCACTGACATCAGCACCGCACCTAGTACTTTAGCACCGCCCCTGGCCCCACCTTGGTACTAAGCTGGGCACTGACATCAGCACCGCACCTAGTACTTTAGCACCGCCCCTGGCCCCACCTTGGTACTAAGCTGCGCACTGACATCAGCACCGCACCTAGTACTTTAGCACCGCCCCTGGCCCCACCTTGGTACTAAGCTGCGCACTGACATCAGCACCGCACCTAGTACTTTAGCACCGCCCCTGGCCCCACCTTGGTACTAAGCTGCGCACTGACATCAGCACCGCACCTAGTACTTTAGCACCGCCCCTGGCCCCACCTTGGTACTAAGCTGGGCACTGACATCAGCACCGCACCTAGTACTTTAGCACCGCCCCTGGCCCCACCATGGTACTAAGCTGTGCACTGACATCAGCACCGCACCTAGTACTTTAGCACAGCCCCTGGCCCCACCATGGTACTAAGCTGCGCACTGACATCAGCACCGCACCTAGTACTTTAGCACCGCCCCTGGCCCCACCTTGGTACTAAGCTGGGCACTGACATCAGCACCGCACCTAGTACTTTAGCACCGCCCCTGGCCCCACCTTGGTACTAAGCTGCGCACTGACATCAGCACCGCACCTAGTACTTTAGCACCGCCCCTGGCCCCACCTTGGTACTAAGCTGCGCACTGACATCAGCACCGCACCTAGTACTTTAGCACCGCCCCTGGCCCCACCTTGGTACTAAGCTGCGCACTGACATCAGCACCGCACCTAGTACTTTAGCACCGCCCCTGGCCCCACCTTGGTACTAAGCTGCGCACTGACATCAGCACCGCACCTAGTACTTTAGCACCGCCCCTGGCCCCACCTTGGTACTAAGCTGCGCACTGACATCAGCACCGCACCTAGTACTTTAGCACCGCCCCTGGCCCCACCTTGGTACTAAGCTGTGCACTGACATCAGCACCGCACCTAGTACTTTAGCACCGCCCCTGGCCCCACCTTGGTACTAAGCTGCGCACTGACATCAGCACCGCACCTAGTACTTTAGCACCGCCCCTGGCCCCACCTTGGTACTAAGCTGCGCACTGACATCAGCACCGCACCTAGTACTTTAGCACCGCCCCTGGCCCCACCTTGGTACTAAGCTGCGCACTGACATCAGCACCGCACCTAGTACTTTAGCACCGCCCCTGGCCCCACCTTGGTACTAAGCTGTGCACTGACATCAGCACCGCACCTAGTACTTTATAGCACAGCCCCTGGCCCCACCTTGGTACTAAGCTGTGCACTGACATCAGCACCGCACCTAGTACTTTAGCACCGCCCCTGGCCCCACCTTGGTACTAAGCTGCGCACTGACATCAGCACCGCACCTAGTACTTTAGCACCGCCCCTGGGCCCACCTTGGTACTAAGCTGTGCACTGACATCAGCACCGCACCTAGTACTTTAGCACCGCCCCTGGCCCCACAATTAATTACAAAATGTGACATGTTATCAAAAGAGAGCAGTCAAAACAGGACACCACACATCGCACTGTCCTTAGGACAGCCCTTCGTGCCGCGCTGAACTACAAAATTAGATGTGTTGTCAAATGGTAACAGTCATAACAGAGTACCGCACCGCATCCACTTTTTCTGGGCTGAAAGCGAGGGAGGGTGTCATGAATTCTTACAACTCTCCATGGACTTGCAAGAGAGGGAGAGAGAGACAAAAAGTTCCTACTCTTATTTGGATTGTCTAATAATCCAAGATTATGTTCTCATGGATTGGAGTGCAACCAATGGCAGCAGTCCTATGTGCTTTTGTCTGCGTAGGAAACTCTTTCCTCAGAATAGCACTGTTGTGTTGGGTATTCAGCCCGAAGGCTGGTTGGATCCTCAACAGGTTTACCATTAGCTGTCATAGATGGCCTAGGTGTCACTGAAGAGGCGTACTAGGGAAATTAAGAGTGAGGTAGTTTCCCGTTGCTTTCCTCACTGAGCCAGAAGTTGCTATTGCACATCAGTCTGCCAAGCCCACTGAAATGCCTGCACCAACCGACCCTATGAGTGACATTTTCACACCATTCATAGCAGGGACTGGCTGCATTAGGAATGGCATTACTAGCATCGCTTATACCTCAGCCACTTTCATATTGTCAAAGCCAAGGAAGAGACTGAGACAGGTCAATGAAAGTAACAATTTTATTCTAGCCCATACCAGAAGACATAGCGCACTGTAAACACTACATCTTGCCAGCAAAGGCATAGAATAGCACTATTAAATTGAAATTAGACAAAGTTAAAACCTGAGAAATTGAAGAATATGTTTTAATAATTTATGGGCATTACATCTAAAATTTTTGAGGTTTGTATTAAAAGAGGACAATATTGGGCAGGAACATCAAATTCAAGACATTATATGTGAAACACCTGGATGGATCTCATGGAAGGAGAACAAGATGTAGTCTTGGGGATTTATTTATTTATTTATTTATTTATTTCATGCCTTCATTTGTGGCGAAGTTAAGGCTCATGACCCTCTCTTACACTTAACCACATATCTAATAAACTTTATAAAACAGTATAATGAAATAATTTAACAAAATATAAATCCTAACCTCATTCATTCTTCCATTCATACTGCCATTCATACAAGCTGGTTATACATTTAATAGGTAATCTCGGCAAGACCGCTTGAAAGGAGCTAAGGAAGTGCAATTCCTAACACTAATTGGAAGGGAATTCCATAGCCTTGCACCAGACACTTGAAAGGAGCAGTTAAATGAAGATGAGCGATGCACAGGAATTGAGAGTGTCGTAGTTGATCGTGTGTTGTGTTCATGAGAGGAGGAGAGTAAATTAAACTTTGAGGATAAATACTGGGGTTTAGATTCATTCAGCAGACGAAATACGAGAGTAGCAATGTGAAGATGTCGTAGTTTATCGATTTTTAACCAGGAGAGAAGTTCATAATAGGGGGAGATATGAGTTGAAAATTTAATTGAAAATATAAACCTAATGCATGAGTTCATTGCCCTCTGTAATTTTAGTGTCTGTTCCATGGTGGCATCTATCATTACAATATCACAATAATTAAGTATGGGAAATATGAGGGTCTGGATAAGTTTAATTTTCAAGCTTAGTGGAAGAAGTGATTGGCGAGTTTTGAGAGGGTGAAGTGACGAGTGAATTTTCCTACAGATGCTTGTTATGTGCTCACTCCAATCTAGTGTGTCACTTATGATAATTCCAAGATTTTTTACCGACTTCTGAAATGGTATAGCTACACCACAAAGCAAAAGTGAAGGCAATAATTTCTTATTAAGGATATTTAACTGCCTTTGTTGCCCTATTATAATAGCTTGTGTCTTTTTAGGATTAATTAATAAACAATTCTTATTAGAATAGGAGCTAATCAGATTTAAAATGGAATTCATCTGATGAATTCCAAACTCAATAAATTAATTACTTACGCCCAGTTTCACCAACTCTGTGTTAAAGTTTACTTAACAAATGGTAACTAACAATTGTTATTAATTTAACACTTCTGTTAAAAGTCCCCTGTTTCACGGACACATTTCCAACATTTCTTACAAAACAATGTTAAAGATAATTTAACACGTATCCATGAGATTTCAGAACGCGTGTGGCAGTGAGCGTGTTTTGTTTCTTTATGTACAGCGCTTTGTAGCCTCCATGGCTCAGGCGGCAGCATGCCAGCCTCTCACCACTGGGTTCCGTGGTTCAAACCCTGGTCACTCCATGTGAGATTTGTGCTGGACAAAGCAGAGGCAGAACAGGTTTTTCTCCAGGTACTCTGGCTTTCACTGTCATATTTCATTCCAGCAACACTCTCCAATATCATTTCATTTCATCTGTCATTCATTGATCATTGCCCCAGAGGAGTGCGACAGGCTTTGGCAGCTGGTACAATTCCTATCCTTGCCGCTAGATGGGGGCTTCATTAATTCCATTCCTGACCCGGTCGAATGACTGGAAACAGGCTGCGGATTTTCATGTACAGCGTTTTATATCTTGGAGCAATTATTAAAAAATACATGGTATCTGCCATCTATTGATGACATTACTAAAGCTTGCATTTGTATGTAGCCTCACGGCAAGTGCTGTAAGCTTAGTTTAGGTATTTGAATGTCTATCGTCCAGCTTTTTGCTCCGTGTGGTAGCGGACTCATCAGTTGGATTGCCTCACCTCGATTTTTGAAGATTGTGAAGACTACAGTAGAGTGATATTTTCAGTCTATAAAACAAATCATGATACCTACTGGAAAAGTAATTTTTGATTATAAGTTATTTCTTCTCAGAACACTTGTTGTATGCACTTTATTTGGAAGAAACAACAACTGTGTGAATATGTGCAAATACTCCATAGGAATGTTGTAATAACTTCCACCCTAGTTTTCTTTACTAAAGCAGCCTGCTAAAATACCAAATTTCATGTCAATCACTCTAGTAGATATTCCTTCGTTGTTCTACAAAGAGAATGAAGGTGGAATTGATCATCACACTCCCATTTATTTAATTGTGTCCATATTAATGCACTTTGTGGTCTTTCCCTTTCTTTTGCCAATTCCTTCATTCTTCAAGGGATCAGACATTTCTTCTCTCCTGAAAAGAGTTAAGAGTGAATTGTTACCTAGTTGCACTTCGCATTTAAAAAATCACGACTACTCCCATATTATGACATAGATGTTGATTCCCATAGGGAACCTGAAATATTTGTCCTGAATGAGTAAATTTATAATACCAATATAAATCATCCATTATTGGACATTATAAATTTTCCAGCTAACTCTTTCCTGGTCTGATGGCCAGGCAGGCATCAATTTTTTGTAATGAGACAAAGTCTCTCTAAGTGCATTGGCACTACCGGTGGCTCCAAGTAGCCTACGCAGTGGCCTCCACGGTGTGCACTAGCCATGTGTCTTGGTAGGTGTGCTATTTACCGACTGAAGAGCCCAACTTAGCACACTGGGGCAAAACGCTGGCAACCAGGAATGAGTTTGCTGGAAAATTTATAATGTCCAATAATGGACGATTTATATTGGTATTACTCCCATATTCCCTCCCATTGAACATTTTTAGATAATAGTAAATGCAGATTCATGATGTTACCAGTTAAAATGATATTATTACTTGTGTATTACCTCCATTTTCAGCCCTAACCTGGCCCCTTGTAAAACCTTCTTGATTATTGTGTTTTGTAGAAATTCATAATACATTATATGAGGTCTGTAGATAAAGTTGTAACAACGTAGTCCAGACACTTGCAAGAGACCGGACATGTGCAAATACGATATGGGAGCAGTCAGGTGGCACAGTTGTTGATGTGTAGTGTGCATTTGACTGGCATCCAGTTGGCAGTGTTGTTGCTGTGTGGCGTTGAAGTGAAGAGTGTCAATTTCACTACTCTAAAGCATGTCCTTAAAAGGTGATCAGCGTTCATGAATTAAAATCGAGGTTGCCTGTGGCAAAAATGCATCAGAATGTTATCAAGGATTACGTGAAGCCTGTGGCGAGAATGCATTACCATATAGGACAGTTGCACGATGGGTCAAAGAGTATGCTTACGATATTGTGATTTTTTATTCCACCTTTTCAATACAATTGGTTTTATGTATTTATATTGTATTGAAAAGGTGGAATAAAAAATCACAATATTGTAAGCATATTATAGCAAATTCAATACGGGTCTAATCATGAGATTAGTTACATGTAATAGGGTCAAAGAGTTTCGTGTGGGTCAGAATGAGGTCTTGAAACACCCTCCGTACTCACCAGACATGAGTCTTCGACCTGTTTCTGAAGTTGAACGAACCCATCTGAGACCACTGATTTCCTGATGTGGTATTGTATTGCGCAGTAGGGTGTTCCGTCGCTGTCATCAACAGAGGACGCCTTGCAAATGGCTTCCCAACATTTCACAAAAGAGAAGAGATTTTTGAGGTGACTACATTGAAGGAATGTGATGCAATTGTAATTTTTAGTTCATTAAATATTGTATTCTATCAATATTGCCACTACTTTACTTACAGCCCTCGTATAATTCCCTCACTGATGTGATGTAATTGTAATAAGACTTTCATTTCCAGCAAAGAGAGTGTTGGCCTTATCAACAGCCATGGGTCGACTGGAAACAGAACTTGACATAACGACACCTTCAATCCTCTGTCTGGAAATGACGTACTTAATGCGAAATTACACTGGATCCAAAATTGAACTCTTGCTGAATGATGGTTATTCAAACACCGACATAACTGTAGGAGTGGTGAATGGTGTGGAGAATAAGGTAAGACATAAGAGCTGAAACAATATCTTAGTGAACATGGAAATAACATTTATCGTCCTGCAAACTGCATTCCTTCTTTCATAAACTTTTCAACTAGGCACTCACAAATTTATGTGGGTCAGTACGTCCAGTGCTGGACTGTATACTTCTCTTTCTAGCACCAGAGTAATAGATGCTACTTCAGGTGCACTCCCATTATTATCTTTGCCAGTATTGTTGGGAGATCAGAAGAATGCACGGGGTGAAGGGCTTTTCACCAGCAGAGCTAGTGATGAAATGGTTACCATGGCAACTTCGCTACTAACCAGGCGACTTTATATTATCTTCTACTGGCAGCTCTTCGTTCTTGTCAGTTGTAATCCAGCAAACTGCAAAGTGTGAGTCAATGTTTTCGTGCCGGGCTGAGTGGCTCAGGCGGTTAAGGCGCTGGCCTTCTAACCCCAACTTGGCAGGTTTGATCCTGGCTCAGCCCAGTGGTATTTGAAGGTGCTCAAATACGACAGCCCCGTGTCGGTAGATTTACTGGCACGTAAAAGAACTCCTGCGGGACTAAATTCCGGCACCTCAGCGTCTCCGTAGACCTTAAAAAGTAGTTAGTGGGACGTAAAGCAAATATTATTATAATGTTTTTGTGTAGCAGATAAGAGCCGATCTGTCCGGGCAGAACAGGAAGTTCGTGCTTGCAGGCCACATTCCTCATACTTGCATTCTTCTCATCTCTACACGGTACTAGATAAGTAAAGTAAATTCATGTTCTACTAATAAGATGGTGCTGCTCTTTTCAGGCACACCCCCAATGGAAGTGAGCTGCATGTACATTTTTAACCACATGCTAACCTTCCCACTAAACTTAAATTTCTGACAGTAGTAGGAGTTTCCGGACCTCAAAGATGAATGCCAATAAAAAGAAAACATTCATTAACAGATTATATCTGAAATTAATAGTATCTTTCCAGGTATAATAAATTAATAAATGTTTTATTTTCCAGGTACAATTTATTTATTTATTTATTTATTTATTTATTTATTATATTATTATTATTATTATTCTTTTCGTTTCAGCCATCTATGGGCTTCGATTATGCAACTTCCATTGCTTTCTCAAGTTCTTTCTCCTTAATCTTTTGCCAGTATTCCTTCATCTGTTGGCTTGTTCGTGCTTGTTCTTCTGCTGAGAATACTCTGTTCTTCCTCATTTTCTCATCAGCTAGGTCGTTCATCACTGCAACTCTCTGTCTGAAGATTTTTATGTTTGTTATATCTTCTGCCATGATCCCACATTTTTCTTAATCTCGGTGGATTTCTTTTACCCATGGGACTTGTGTCTTCCTGTTCTCCTGGAAGGTGAGGATCCTGTTGGCGAGTCTCTCTGATCCCATCCTTTTAATATGTCCTAGAATGTCAGTCTCCTCTTTTTTTCATTGTGGTGGTGCTGTTTTCAAATTGTTGGTATAGTACTTGGTTTGGTCTCATGCGAAATGTAAACTTGTCTTGATGATTTTCTGGGTCCAAGAATCTTTCTAAGGAACCTCCTTTCTTTCTTTTCCAAATCTGAGAGTTCCTTTGTGGGTATTGTCTCAGCTGCATATAAACATTCAGGTTTGACTGTTGTGCTGTAGTGCTTGAATTTGGCCTGGTAGGAGAGTGACTTAGATTTGTAGGTGTTCTGACATAATCTAAATGCGGTTTCCATCTTTCTTGTATGTTCTTGAATTGATGCTTTCTCATTCATGTTTGGAGTCAAAATCTCTCCTAGGTACTTGAATTTTGTAGCTATTTATTTATTTATTTATTTATTTATTTATTTATTTATTTATTTATTTATTTATTTATTTATTGATTTATTATCATCTTGTTTCCTATGGGATGGCTCAGGCTATAGAGCCTGCTATTATGCCCAACCATAATACACTCTTTAATTTAAGTTAAATTTTACGTCATATTAAAATTGTGTAACTTATAGACTAACTGGAAAAGCTTATCATCTAGTTCCTACGGTTAATGAAGAAAGTGAATTATCTTATATATGTGCTATAGATCATATTCTGATATGTAAGTAATGTTTGCAACACCTTCTTTTGAACAACTGAGTACTAGGAATGTGTCTAATTTCAGCTAGCAGGGAATTCCACAGGCAGATAGTAGCGGAGATGAATGGATCACTATACCTAGTAGTGTGATGGGTAGGGAAACTTAGCAGGGAGTTAGTTTAATGACCTTGTTTGGTGATTATTTCTGGCTGATAGGTACTGAAGGTCATCTGTCAAGTAAACCGGTGTTTCACTCCGTAGAACACTATGAAACACTGACACAGAGTGCAGATTTCATCTCTCCTTTAAATATAGCCAAAATAACTGATTAAGGTAGGGGGAGATATGGCACTGTCTTGGTTTTTTGATGACTAGCAAATGTACCCGTGCTTCGCTATGGTATTCTGCACTGTATATGGATATCGATGTAAATTACTCTACATTCAGTGAATAAGATTTTTTAAAATTCCATGTCTCTTAGCGTTATTCGAGAAGCAGCATAGGGAGGTCCACATACATTGTTTCCAATATGAAGTGCAAGTTGTGGAGTTGTGATGATAACGGCAGGTCCACTTGCCTACTGCCATTCACAATCAAGATGGGAATTTTCACTATAATGGCAGACCCCATTTCCTACTTCCAGACATATATCAGTTGAAGAATTTTTATTATAATGGGAGACACCTTCTCTACTGCCAGTCAAAATTGAGTTGTACTCTTATTATTATAATCACAGGCTCCTTTTCCTAATGCCAGTCAGCTTACTACCAGTCACACCGAGTTGGTGAGTTTCCATTATAATAGCAGGCTACTATGCCTAACGTCAGTCACATTTTAGATGGGTGAATTGGTTTATAATGGTGGGCACCCTTGCCTAATGCCAAGCACAGTCAGGTAAAGGATTTTTGAAAAAATATCCATGCTCCCTAACCTTGTGCCAGTCAAACCGAGAAGGATATAAATCGTTACATTGGTACACAGGAGTTGAAGAAGGACCCCATTCCTACTGCCAGTCATAGTCGATGTGGGGACTACTGATTACAATAGCAGACGCCCTCCTGCTGACAGTTGTTAATGATTTGTAAGGTATTAAGTACAATGGCACACACACCCTTTGTAGATCGCTACAAATCGACTTCAATGAATAAATACAGATCAACATAAGAATGTATATGCATGTTTACCTCCATTTAAAATTTAACTGCTGGTAAACGGTACATCATATCGACAACCGAATTGTACGATAAGACACCACATTTAGCGGTCTAGATGGTGACCCTATGATATTTTCTCGTATCTCATCTATTTATGGGTAAGATTGAGTTAGAAATGTTGAATAGGGTCAAATATGGGTAAGGTTTTTTCACAATGCATTAATGTTCGGATACTTTTGTGACAGTTACAAACATAGAATTTGGCTCATATAGCTACTGGGTGGGCCAATGTTCGCGTAGAATTTGATGATCCTATCTTTTGGATAAGTGAATCAAACTACCAATTATATGTGTAAAAATTGCAAAATTTATGTACAATCAAGATAGAGCCAAATTTAACATGTAAGGGATAGAGATACGACAAAAAATCATAGGACCAAAGTTGTAGATCACTCCAAATTGAACGGAGATTGTGCCATCCGTTTTGTGATATGACTTACCATTTAGCCACCAAATACCCCGAAAGGAAGGTCTGAACTGTCATTAAAATTGCCGCCATATTTCAAAAATTTTTAGGGTACAAATGAAAAATGTAAACGCCTCATAATTTTTCCATCGGTTACAGGCTAAAAGCTATAATTTTGCCAAATATCAATTTTCTAGCTTGGCTGGCAGATTGTGCCACCATCTTGATTCGGGGGAGGGGGTTAAAAATGAGGACTTTCAGGAAACTTTTAAGCTCATGAAACCCATAGGTTATCATATTTGATAAATATATCTGACTGCGTTCTTATGCTGAGCCCCAAATTTGAGCCTCCCAGTGAGGCCCCCTCAGTGTATTTTGAAAATGTTCGATTATTCTAGGGATCACGAAGTCATCAGCTTGTCTGATACCAAGTTTTAAATTTCTAAGATGCCTGGAAGTGCCTCATTAATTCACGTCTATTTTAATTCTGATACGTTCAATTTATTAATATAGATTATATTTCACCCCCTTCCCTAAGGGTTCTAGGGGCGTCTTGCCCCCACAGTATATTTTCCAGATAGTGGGTAATATTTGTACGCCTCCTACCCCAAAGCGGGCCGAACTTGTATTTTAAAAATATCCGGAGTGTCACTATTCACCTCAGCAACCCCAAAAAGTATGGATTTGACACTATTTTTGATTGTTTTTATATATCACTAATCCCTTGCCCCCCACCCCCACCCCAAAGGGGGCAGAAGATGGACTTTAAAAAATTCCGGAGTGCCACTATTGTGGCTACTCCAACCACTACTCTTATACCTTCATATCTTCCACACAATATAAATAACATTTGTTTGAGCGCCAGTTGCTTTTTAAATAAAAACAACAAAATTTGGTAG
The DNA here is from genome assembly GCF_040414725.1 of Anabrus simplex. Lineage (NCBI taxonomy): Eukaryota > Metazoa > Arthropoda > Insecta > Orthoptera > Tettigoniidae > Anabrus > Anabrus simplex. Next base: position 90,793,124 of record NC_090269.1, on the reverse strand, counting down.
AGCATACCTCTTATATCAATTATCTCAAGGCGTGAGGTGATAAACTCACATATCTGGCAATATACAGGGATATGGATCAGGACAATATTAAATTACTGTTGCATTTCCACAATTGAGGATTGTACATGGAACTGGAATCACTTATTATAATTAAAATAAAACTGAGTTTATGACTATAATTTACGTCACTATGAAGAAGCATTGACGTCTTTTAATTTAACAAAAAAATATATATAGTGAGATTTGCGGTAAAAATAAAAGGAAAATTTAATCTAAACAAAAAAAGGTATTGGCATGAACTTGAAGTGAGATGTGATATCGCCGCTGATTACATTCTTCTTCATGTTATGAATGCATAACATGCCTGATGCTTTAATTACCTGATGTCTGCATACACCGCTGTTGAACTTGAAATTCTTGGGAAAACCTATGAGCTGAAGTCGGGAGCCATCTGCTGTTATCTTCTTATATAACAAGGAGTTGGCCTACATACCATGTACTCATGTAGGGAGCTCCAATGTAATTACGTCCACTCAATATATTATAAGAAATTGGAAAATATTATTGAAACATCTTGTGAAGTCCATCCTCACAAGAAGATGTTTCTTTATCAGCATAGTACCCGTCTCTGCTCGGATACAACCACCACTTGTAGACCTTCTCGATTATTACAAGACCCCTTGAAAACACAACTCTTAGCTCTGACCATCACACTAAGACCACTTCTTCCATTTGATACATCTGACTGTTACATATGATCTGCACGATATGAACTGAACGATATGATCTGCACGATATGAACTGAACGATATGATCTGAATACCTCTCACCACCGTTGCATCGACTTTTATAACCTCGCGATGACGACTCATCTCCCTACTCTCTGTTCATCCCTTCCACTTCAACATACAGTAGCTGGCGAATACTGACACTTGGTCGCAATCACGTGCCCACGCACTGATGTCATCAGTCAAGTGTTGTCTGAGCGTGCCCAAGCGGATTGAGGATGACTATGCTGAATGCGTCACCGGGAAATCTACTTGCACATAACATTCTCAGTTAAACATAGCCTCGATTGCAAAATACTATGCCAGCTCATCTAGCCAGAGTTACAAGCCACAGCATGACTACATGAAACCAACAAATCTCACTTACTAATATACCGCATAATTACAAACATATTCACTTAACCTATGATTAAATACAATAATATGCGTGATACCTAATTATTACAGTCTAAATGATGAGAAACAGAATATAAAATCTAATGAATCGGGTTAATAATGATAATAATAATAATAATAATAATAATAATAATAAATACTGAATGGAATCTGTAACCCTGTTGTACGGTTACACTATTCACCTCAGCAACCCCAAAATCTATGGATTTGACACTATTTTTTATTATTTTTATATATCATTCCCCCTCGGCCCCCCACTCCAAAGGGAGCTGAAGTTGACCTTTAAAAAATTCTGGAGTGTTACTATTTATCTCAGCGACCCCAAAATCAATGGATTCAACACTATTTTTGGTTATTTATATATATCACTCCCCCTTCGCCCCCCATCATGAAGGGGACTGAACTTGGATTTTTAAAATAATCTGGAGTGTCACTATTCATCTCAGCGAACTAAAACGATGTATTCGACACTATTTTCAACTAATTTTATATATAAACCCCTGACCCTCACCCGTAAGGGTGCTAGGGATGACTTACCCCCACAGTGCTTGTCTCCAGATAATAAGTTATGAGTGTACCAAGTTTCGTTGATTTTTCTCCAGTGGTTTAGGAGGAGATGTGTCATTTCCATACAAACATTCATTTTTATACGTACAGATAAAGCGGATACATGCGTTGTATGCGTGCTGTAATTTGGTACCGAGTGTGTTGTTTAAACTGTTGTAGGCCTATATCACGTCTTCATAGTCGAAAATCGGTAGAATTAGACTTTGTATAAGTAATTTCTTTGTTTTAAATGTGAGAAGAGTGTAATGTGTAGAAAGTTTGCTGGCAGATTTTTGTTGCATGTTCATACCAACTTAGATTTTTGTCAATGATTAGGCCAAGATTTTTTCGCGGACCAATTTGTGTTCCCTGGAAAATTATCAGAGGAGTGTTTTTTCTCTCCAATTTATAGTGATTATATTGAATTGATTGAATATGGAATTAGTTTGGATATACTGAAGAACCTCAGTTATGGACTAATTTAGTCGAAATTGAAGAAAAATGAAATGATGAGTTGTGGTTGTTGTGTTGGAGTGTCTAGTGAGTAGCTGGACTGAAAACGGCCTACAGAATGGAAGACTATGTACTCTATGAAAGTACTAGGTGTTTATGTATTTTTGTGGACTGAGGATCGCCGTGAGTCAGCAAGTGAAGCAGCTATCGTAAGTGTAATTGGAACAGCACTAATGGTCATTTTGTGAGTACTGTCCTGATGTTTAGCACTGTTGCAGTTTACTTGTTCATTGCATGTGACTGTGTGAATTACTGCACTGTCTCTGGAGTGGAAGCAAGGAACAATCATCGTGTGTTGTGTGGCGAGTAGCTCTGTCTTCAAACCCAGTGGTCTGCCCACAGATGCTGTATGGGATGACTGGATTTTGAAAGTAAGGATTATAGCCGTCGCCAGGTAGTACCAACAGGCCAGACTGCCTGCTGTGTAAAATGAAGAGACTTGTAAATAGATAGCAATTTGTGAGTGTGTTCATTCATGGGTGAATAGAATTTTGTGTGTGTGTGTGTGTGTGTGAGTGTGTGTGTGTGTGTTTTATTTTTATTGGGTAATCCTAAAATATATTAGAGTAATAAAAATATGTTTTTGTAACAATACTATGTAATACGCTCATTAAATGTGATGTAACTGTATCATAATGACATACCAAATACAGTATAGACAATACAGGACAGTTCTGGATTTAACCTTGTTAAAATGGGAGACAATTCACAAGTGGCGCTTGTAGTGGCATGATCTGGAAACTCACGCCGAATTCAAATATCAGTGGAAATTCATATACAAAAATGGATAAATAAATTACATCTAGAAAGAAAGTGTTGTTAAGATATTAACTTCAAAGTCGCCAAAGCAATTCTGGATAAACAAAAAAAGAATTACTTAGCAGGTTATTATTTAAAGACTGAAATTAGACATACCTTGAAGATATGAAATGCACTGCTGTGAAAGGGCTTGATCATTCATTCATGCATTACTTTTTCTGCCTGAACATTTACGGTTAGATTTGTCTATTCCCTCATTTAAAGAAAACATTGAGACACTGTCCATAAACATATCAGCTCATTGCTGTCTTTTTCTTTTGAAAGGTCTACCCCTTTTGGAAGGGGCGGTAGCATTTGATGTTTCACTTTTGGGAGATTCTGTGTTGGTACAGATCACGGCTTTAAACTCAGGAGAGGGATAAAAGGAAGTAAAGCATGAAACTGCTATCGATAATTATATTTTGAGGAATATTTATGTTCAATTAGAGTAAGAATATAACATGCCCTTCACTGTATAGTCGGGGATTTGTAAAGTCGCTGACCTGGAAATGATTTGAACAGATCTTATAATTCTTATTGAAGCGTAAATGTCCTTCTTTTTATATACCTTCATCATTATCAAGTTTCGACTCCAGTTTCCCGGGTGTGGTTTACGAGCGCTCTCCATTTTAGTCTATTCATGTATGACTTCTCCTTCAAGACTTCATCCCAGTTGATTCCTTTGGATGTGATATCTTCCTTCACTTGGTTCAGCCATCTCCTCCTAGGTCTTCCAACAGGTCTCCTTCCAGTAATCTCACTATGCAACCATTGTTTTGCAATTCTTCCTTCTGTCATACGTTTGACGTGACCAAACCATTGCAAACGTGCCGTAGTTATGGTGTCCTTCAGGGACTGATTTATTCCAGCTTGTTTTCTAATCTTCTCATTTCTTACTTTGTCTTTCCTAGCCTTTTGAAGCCTGCTTCTTAGAAACTTCATTTCTGAAGCCTGAAGTCTGCTGTCATCTTGTTTTGGTAGTTGTGCATGTTTCCAACCCATAAGTCAATATAGGGACAAAGTATGTTCGAAACAGAGTTTGTTTTGATCTTAATGGCACTTGTTTATTCCGGAGCAGACATCAAACTTGCTGATAGAATTGACTGGATTTCTGAATACAGTTATTTAATTCAAGCTGTATTCTGTTGTCACTTGATATTATGCATCCAAGGTACTGATACTGGTCTCCTGTTTCCAATTGTACACCCTTCAGCATTATATTATCTTTACTTCTCTACCTATTAACAGACATTACAGCAGTTTTTGTAACACTTACTTTCAGTCCATATTTTTTCAGATGATCATTCCAGACGTTCAGCCTTTCCTTATATACCTTATCCAAGTCATTTCTTTGACATTTCAAAACCCACAGTTTATACCTACATCAGCATACTGGTATTGAAGGTTAACTGCTGCACTATGCAATAAAATAAGCTTATTTATTTTAAGCCTTTTAAAATATGGGTCGCGCAGCTCAGAAGTTTAGAAAGTCCTATAACCCTTTCAGACCGTGTATGCACAATTGTGCGGGTTCGTATTTTATTTATCCCTGACCGTATTTGATGTTTTTTCGGCGCTAGACCGGCCTGCAGTGATTGTGCAGGACATGTGGCGTGTAATTCAAATGTTTTTAGTTTGCGCTTGACCGCCAAGGCGAAGGAAGAAGAGTTTAAAAAGCACAGTTGATCGGTGAGATGGTGGGAAGCAGTAGTGCCAAAAGTAAGTATTTATTTATTGCGTTTATATTAATCTAGAAGCTTTACTGAATACTGGAATATATTCAATGAAGTATGTACATTGGTTAGTGAACATAAATTTTGAAGATACATCATCGTATGCGATACAACGAGGTTTTGAATTTTGATACGCACAATTGTGTGGGTCCTTTTTTTTTTCGGATGTTTGTTTTTATTTTGTAAAATAAACTATCAATATGTGTATTGAGGAGCATTTTAGTCAGTTTTTGACATACAAACAAAAATTCACACCTCCAGTTTTCTTTCAAGTCTGAAAGGGATAAAAAGCTGTGCATCACTGGAAGAATATGTATGTAAATGCAATATCTACTTACATTTCCTTGTCATGAGGGAAACTGAAGGAAGACCTCAAATTCTTCTGCACTTCATAATTATTACAGCCAAACACAGGACATATATTTCCACTCATTATGAGGGGAGATATAAATGAATGACACACGCTATTATTTATAGATTTGAACTTACTCCAAATGCATAAATAACACCAAAATCCTCACAAACTAATGCACGCGCTCTAGGTCACACCGCTAGTCAGAGCTGTAATTGCTGTCCCTTGATATCTTGCAGACTGTCCTGTATTGTCTCTACTGTATTTGGACATACATTAAAGTATGGTTGTTACTGCAACTATTGATATTCAACTAACCATATCCGACATTTATTAATATCTTACGTGTAACAATTCTGAATTGATAAACAAGACACTCAAATACTCCATTCCCCAGATACAGTTCATGAACTGAACAATCAAAATGAAATGAAATGTCGTATGGCTTTTAGTGCCAGGATATCCAGGATGGGTTCGGCTCGCCAGGTGCAGGTCTTTTGTTTTGACGCCTGTAGGCGACCTACGTGTCGTGATGAGGATGAAATGATGATGAAGACAACACATACACCCAGCCCCTGTGCCAGGGAAAATAACCAATGATTGTTAAAATACCCGACCCTGCCGGGAATCGAACCCGGGACCTCTGTGACCAAAGGCTAGCACGCTAACCATTTAGCCATGAAGCCGGACAGAACAATCAAAAGTCTGCATTTAAAAGAAAATAAATTCTGTTTATGTTAATCTTAATACACTGAGTTCATTTCCTGGTTTTCAATGTGCATTGACCTTGAGGTTAAAGCACGCTGTGCGTTTTTCAATAAGAGAAGGGTTTTGACAGATGCATCTGTGACAAGAACTACTGCGAGAAGAAAGGCTTGCTGCATTTCAAGATTCCTATCAACTTATTTGTCACTAGATTTCCAAATGATCCCTAAACTTCCCTATCTGCTGATCAGTCCAATTCACCACTTGTAGCGCGGACATCAACAAATTGTTATATCTCATGTGTCTATTGCTTATTCATTACCACTGTTGGTTATTGTTCTGTTGGTTTCCTTTGTTTGTGTGATATGGAAGTGTGTGGACATTGTGCTGTAAACGTTAGTGATTTTTGCCATTATTTATTAGAGCAATTTCAGCACTTTATTAGAGTTTTATCAACGTCACAAGTTAATTTCAAGTACCAGATCTTGCAAAAAGTGTGTTGGTTTCCTTTATTTGTGTTTCCTGCAGACGGTCATTGGCATATCAATAACCAACAGAGGGACAGGTCCGCAGAATGGCAAGACCATTGAGCTGGATTGGTTAGGTCTGGCTAGTGACAAAACTGCATTAAGGTGGATTTTATACCAAATATTCCACATTGTTTCCTTTACAGCTTTTATTTACTCATGTTTCTATTATGTGCAGGTTGGTAATGGAATCTGTGAATGTAAGGTTATCAGTGAGTTGAAGGTAGATGATGGTAGTGCATTCTACCTTCCACTCTGATGAAAAGCTGAATTCATCAAGTATGTCGTAAGACAAGGAAAGGGGATTTGCTCCTGGGGCGTAAGCCCCCAGGTTTTGTTACCTTCCGCTGTGGCAAAAAGCTGAATGAATCACCATTTCTTTCCTCTCAAAACTACTCCACATTATATTTCCATCATTTAACCTTCATTAAACTTCATTATTATGTTATTAAAGATGATCTGCAGATATGGCAGTTCTACCATTCCTAGATTTAACCAGCCAACAGCATGTATTCATAGCTATTAGTACGTGTACCATAAAATTCAAATATAGGATAGCGCACAATATTAACTGAAGAATTCCGTCAGATGTTTTAACATGTAAAGAAAACAGGCACTCATCAAAGGCATTGGAACAAAGTCATAACATTCCTGCAATACATGCAACCCATACAACAATCATGAGCATTGAAATGGCAAGCAATAATACATGTCAGCCACTTCTGCTGAAACCAGTGACAGAATCGTGGGTAAATAACAGCTGATGGAGTAATCGCAATGCCCAAATGTCAAAACACTTCTCTTACTGGACAACCTTTAAGCTGCGTTCCCACAGGGTGCGAGACTTTTGATCCGATTATGCTTTCATGATTGCTCCATACCAGTTCATGCTTGATGGAAAGCGTGATCCGTTCATACAGAAGGAATGAAATAGTCAGTAGAGAGTGGCTATGGACGAGTTACTTGCTCAAACATTGTCCTGAGAATTTCAAAAGTTTGTTAAGAATGACAGAGGTACAGTTTGAAGATTTCTTAGGGCGAGTTCGAAGTCTCGTAACAAAATATGAGACAAGCAATAATGGCCAAACCATATTTACCCTGCGCTATTTAGCAACAGGCGATTCATTTAAAACATAATAATTCTTCTTTCATGTTCCTAAAAACACGATTAGCTAATTTATCCTGTACCCCTGTGAACTACAGCTCACTAAAGTAGTTTATCCAGGTAAGTAAACATGAAGAATGTTTTTCATCAAAATTAAACCTACTCATTTTCTTAGTTCTAGTAATAGTCTATATTATAAAAATAATAGTACAATACAGCGTTATGAAATATTTATACTATTACACATTTACTGATAAAATATCAATAAATGATGAAAACTGGATAGCCTATAGTCTATATTACAAACTAGCTGATGCACCCGTGCTTCGCTACGGAATTCTAGTGTACACGTTGTGAGCAAGATTGTATTAAATTGCATAGCTCTTAACGTTGCCCTAGAAAAGCGATGGGGAAGTCACCAAACATCTTTTCTCAAATGAAGACTGAGTTAGGGAATTTTTACTGTAATGGTATACACGCTTGCATACCATCAGTCACAATCAGATTGGAGAGTTTTCATTGTAATGGTAGTCACTCGCTCTCCACCTGCCTTTTTACATCCTCAGAAAGACTGCCTTGGTGGTTTTCCCAACTGAAATGAATGTTCATTACAATGACGTCAGTAGGAATGGTGCGATTAAAAGCAATGCTTTCATATGAAATACTCAATCAAATGAAACACCACACATTTTCTCACTTTTAACGAACAGGACTACACTGCCGATCTAACGGTCCAAAGTTAGAGGACTGGAATGACCAAGCCGCAGACAGCCGTGATTCGTGAACACGCTTCGTCTTTTTTCGGCGTGGAGAGGGTCGAATAGTGGAGACTCTCAGGGCAAAAACTATGCCCTTTTACTTATCTGTTTCCTAGGAGTACCCAATGAGTCGGAAAATATCAATTTACTGTCTGACTTGGAGGCAAATTTTTCCTCCAAGTCAGAGGAGAAACCCCCCTCTTCACTGATAATTTGGAATAAAATGAATGTAGAATTTAATAAAAGCATTTTTTTTCAATTTGCTTTACGTCGCATCGACACAGATAGGTCTTATGGTGATGATGGGACAGGAAAGGGCTAGGAGTAGGAAGGAAGTGGCCATGGCCTTAATTAAGGTACAGCCCCAGCATTTGCCTGGTGTGAAAGTGGGGAAACCATGGAAAACCATCTTCAGGGCTGCCGACAGTGGGGCTCGAACCCACTATCTCCCGAATACTGGATACTGGCTGCACTAAGGCGAATGCAGCTATCGAGCTCGGTGATAATAAAAGTGAAGAGGAAGAAGCTTTTCTTAAGAAACAGCTCTTTTCAGGGTTGAATTTTGAGTTATTTAGTGAATTGTGGTGCTATAATTTGGAATAGGCCTGAATTGTTATTCTAGACCAGGCCATACTACTACTAGTACTACTACTAACTTAGCCTCTGCCTTAAGTATGCACACTGCTCATTCAAAACAGCATGTCAGAGTAGGGATCGAATAACTGGAATACTATGAAGAACCAGTCTGTTACATACCAGCTGTATCAGAAAATGTACGAACCAGAGGAATGGCATGCTATTTCCCGCCAGTATTCAGTCAGGCTATGATACTTGGTACGCAACAGTAATCAAATCTAACGGAGTTGAGAGGCAGCATAAGAGACAAATAACATCACAACAAACAATGGTCAGTGTAATGTTATTGTTGATTAATGTTATGAGCTTTCGATATTTTAGGCTTTCACATTTAGTTTTCTTTCGACTCTGAAATACCACTCATCATAGTCGGTACGTTAAAACTGAATAAAACATAAATGAACGGAAATTGTATTCTCTGTAACTTTTGTTATGTAGTACTTTTCGATAGGACCAAAAACATAGGTATTTAAGAATTAAAATTAAGGCACCTTCCCCTAAACTACAGTTTCATCCAGGGTGAATAAAACTGTTTATAGCTTAGACTGTAGTTTCTTATTCCCTGACTCTATATACCAATTTTCATTAAATTCTGTTAACCCATTTTCTCATGGCGTCGGTATGGAGTTAGCAACAAAAATACAAATTCATGAATATCTTAGCCGGTACGGTAAAAATGTATAAGACATAAATGGTCATAAATTTAATTCTATACAACTTTGGTTATGTAGTATTTATGTAGTATTTATCGATACGACCACTAATAATATAAATATTTGAGAATTAAATTTTAGGCATTCCCCTAAACTATCATTTCATTCAACGTGAATAAAATTATTTATACCCCAGATTATAGTGACTTATTCTCTGACTTTGCATACCAATTTTTATTAAGATAGGGCCACTAATAACATAAATATTTGAAAATTCATTTTTAAGCATTCCCCTAAACTACCATTTCTATCAGCGTGAATAAAATTATTTATGGCTTAGATTGTAGTGACTTATTCCCCGACTTTGCATACCGATTTTCATTAAATTCTCTGTAGCCGTTTTCTAGTGATGCGTGTACAGACAGATAGACAGACAGACAGGCAGACATTACGGAAAAGTAAAAATTGCATTTCCTTGTTATTGTGGACATGGCCGATGCAGAAATACCATTATTTTCAAATTCTGAGCAATGTACAGACAAAACTCTTATTTTATATATATATAGATTTAAGCATGAATTTTCCTCTTGGATGAAGGAACACACTGTACTGGAATGCTAAGATTAAATAGAAGATATTCACCTAAAGAAGTGAAAGTTGCAAAACTGAAAAAGGGGGAGACAATTGCTAGATATGCTAATGGAGTTATGATAGGCAAGTGGAAAGACAAACAAGATGCAAGTTACATCTCAATGGAGTATGAGAATAGACTTGTGGAAGTGGAAGACAGACGGAAAGATACAATAGCAAAAGCCTTTGCCAGTTATTAGTTACAACAAGTTCATGCCAGGAGTGGATAAACAAGATCAGATGCTATCCTATTATCCATCCCAAAGGAAAACAGTTCATTGGCCTAAGAAACTTTTCATACACTTTGTTGAAATGATTCTACTGAATTCACAATACTTGTTCAGTAAGTACTCTGGTGGCACTATGCCACTTTATAATTTCAGACTGAATGTCATCAAGCAGCTGTCACCTTCAATAAGTGAAAAGAACCACCAGTCACGTGATGTGCCACAGCAGCACGTTCTCGTAAAGTGGGAACCAACACCAGGGAAGAAACAGATTATGAAGAAGAGATGTGCACTCTGTGCTCAAGAAGGAAGATGAACAGACACAATTTACAAATGCCCATCATGTCCAGGTCAACCAGTATACTGTCTACGATGCAGTGTCATCTGTTGCAAATAGATGCGCAATCATAGCTCTCAGCACTTGTGCCATTCGTAAACATTATGTGGACATAATTAGCATGTTTGTGTTTCTATTATTTTTTTAACAATTTGTTCAACAATAAAACTGGATTTGTCACAATTTGGGACAAACGGATTTTTATTTACAATAATGTGCTCTCTGATCCATCATGTTGGTGCATTGTTATACCAATAATTAGTACAAAAGAAAAGTATTACGTGATGCTTTAAAGTGTTAGTAAAGAAATATTGTTTTAAATGTGTAATATTTACTTTTTTAACTCAGTGGACATGTTTTTGATAAAATTTAGTGCCATTTATTAGGATTGAATGATACGGCCAAAATAGCTCCTGAGAAAGATATTCTAGAAAATGGTGGCAGCGAATGTGTTAATTGACATCAGTTCTCGTCTCACTTCCAACTCTGTGACAGTTCAAAATTCAAAACAGGCATGGGCGCCTGGAATTCTAAAATGGTTGATGTTCAATTGTTTGATATCATACCAGATTATTTCATAAACTGAACTTGCTGACAGTCATCTAGGAACTGATAAAAGCAGAAATTTCTGTAAACAATTTAATGTTGCTGACGTTATATTGGTTTTTATATTCAAGAAAATTTTTAATGTGCCCCCCCCCCCCCAGAAAAGATCCTGCGGGCGCCCATGAAAACAGGGGTGATCAGATGATTAGGTCTGCAAGGCCTAGGAAGTCTTTTATTTTCATGCCTTCGGTAACCCTTATCTTTCTTTTGCCAATACCTTCGTTCTTTGAAGTCTCGGACCTCTTCCAGTATCCTTCTGATTAGTATTAATAGAGAGTGATTGCCAAGATATACTCCCTCTTAAAACAATAAGCACCACCACCTTGAATAGAGAATCTTATGCTTAGTACAACAGTATCATCCAAGTAGACTAAGGATAATTAGAACAGACATTATGTGATCTAAAAAATTTCCAAAATTGCCGTATTTGACATAATTGGAAAGAGGAATTAGAATAACATTGAACTGTGTAATCATAACCCTTTTCATACTTCAAGTTCACAAACCAAATACTGCATGGGATAATACAACTGACAAAAGCGCACATGCTGACTTGTACGGAATGGTACGGAGTGATCAGGTTTGCACAAGCTCGGGCTATATAAATAGTCAATAGTTGAGGCGACCAGCCAGATTTGACTGTCTAACATGTCTTGCACCGCATCTTGTGTAGCCCGACTCTGTCACGAAAACCTCACTTGTACCCACCTGTAGCTCTTCTCCAAAGAAAGTGTCATGGACATCCTATATCAAGATCAGTACAACTGTTCTCCTGTGAAAAAGACCAGTTCACTTTACAAAGACGTGAACAATATTTCATTTTATTGTTTCAGGGGGAATGGAGTACACACAGATTTTTGACTGGGCTTCTTGAACCTGGTTACCCATACAAGCTCGCCGTTGAGGCTCATAATGAGTTCGGAAAGACACCGATATATCTTCATGAGTTGCAAGCATGCACCGAATATGGTAAGCTATGTAAAGTATTCTTTATTTATCTTGCTTACATTACAAAATGTACACAGATGACACCAATATACTTTCACAGATTGCAAACATGCACCAAATACAGTGAACTAAGTGAAGTATTCTTTATTTCTCTTGCTTACAAGACGAAATGAACACAGATGACACTGATATATCTTCATGACTTACAAGCATACACCAAATACGGTAAGCTATTGCAGATGATGTTATTCTGTATAGAGTAATAAATAAGTTACAAGATTGTGAGTAACTGCAAAAAGACCTTGACCGTGTTGTGAGATGGACACTAGGCAATGGTATGATGATAAACAGGGCTAAAAGAAAGGTTGTGAGTTTGACTAATGAAAAGTCCTCTCATTTTTAATTACTGTGTTGATGGGGTGAAAGTTCCTTATGGGGATCATTGTAAGTCCCTAGGTTTTAATATAGGGAAAGATCTTCATTGGGGTAATCTCATAAATGGGATTGTAAATAAGGGTACAATTTTCTACACATGATTATGAGGGTATTTAGGGGTTGTCGTAAGGATGTAAAGGAGAGGGCATATAAGTCTCTGGTAAGAACCCAACTAGAGTATGGTTCCAGTGACCCTCACCAGGATTATCTGATTCAAGAACTGGAAAAAATCCAAAGAAAAGCAGCTCAGTTTGTTATGGGTGATTTCCGACAAAAGAGTAGTGTTACAAAAATGTTGCAAAGTTTGGGCTGGGAGGACTTGGGAGAAAGGAGACGAGCTGCTGGACTAAATGGTATGTTTTGAGCTGTCAGTGGAGATATGGTGTGGAATGACATTAGTAGATGAATAAGTTTGAGTGGTATTTTTCAAAGTAGGGAAGATCACAATATGAAGATAAAGTTAGAATTCAAGAGAACAAATTGGGGCAAACATTTGTTTATAGGTATGGGAATAAAGGTGGTGTTAAATAAATTACCAAATTCTTTGCAATCATTTAACAAAATGCTAGGAAAACAACAGATAGGGGATCTGCCACCTGGGTAACTACCCTAAATGTAGATCGATGTCGATTGGTTGGTATTCTTTATTTACCTTGCTTACATTACAAAATGAACACAGATGACACTTATATACCTTCATAACTTGCGAATGTGCACCGAATGTGGTAATGTATATAATGTTTTCTTTTTTTTCTCTCACTTACATTAGGAAATGAACACAAATAACACCAACATAACTTTATAATTTACAAACATGGCCTGAATACATCAAGCTATGTAAAATATTATTTCTCTTGCTCACATTACAAAATGAACAAAAATGACACTGATATACCTTCATCACTTTCAAACATGGACCAATAATGGTAAAGTGTTTAAAGCATTCTTAATTTCTCATTTTTAAATTACAAAATTAATACATATACACGGTTTTAGGTTTTCGAGACCTTGAGAGTCTTGCATTTTCAGGCCCTTCATGGCCCTTGCGTTTCTTTTAATTTCCTCATTTTTGAAGTGTTTAATTTCTTTCTAATTACTATTTTATTAAATTTTTGTGCTATTTGCTTTACGTCGCACAGACACAGATAGGTCTTATGGTGACAATGGGATAGGAAAGGGCTAGGAGTGGGAAGAAAGTGGCCGTGGCCTTAATTATGGTACAGCCCCATTTGCCTGGTGTGAAAATGGGAAACAACAGAAAACCATCTTCAGAGCTGTCAACAGTGGGGTTCAAACACACTATCTCTCGAATGCAAGCTCACAGCTGCGCATTCCTAACTGCACAGCCAACTCGCTCGTTAACTAATCTTGAGACAGGATGGTTGCCTCATTCTTACTCTTAAAACAATAATCACCACCATGATCAGCACCCTCTCAAATGTCATTGAAATACCATATTTACTCACGTATTATACCCCTTTTTTTCCCACTTTTACAGCCAAAAATAGTAAAGAGGGGTCCAATATGTGATAACCTCAAAATTTTGTACAGCGAACACATGACTTCTAGGCTATAAAGAGCTATGAATTGTACGTGTAAATATTCTATGGTATTATTTAACAAACTTAGAATGTATTTAAGTTATACTGGCTATTTTTGTCGGAAGGCAGTATTTCTGAATGTAAAAAGACAATAAATGGTGAACACGACTTTTAGGCCTACGGTATATATGAAAGTTAGTTTTAGTTACTCATATCACGTCATTCGTTACATCTCGTTAATTCCTCTGGTGAGGTTGCTGTCAGGAAAGGCATACGGCCGTAAAAACTCGCTACGAAGATTCGTCTCACTTCATACTCGACCCCGTAGAAGAAAAGAGATAAGGGTATCGTCTTATCATATAATTAACATTGATACAAAAGAACTTAATGGCCAGTCATTTGTGTCTGTCAGTTCAGCAGTAGGCACACCACACAGTAAACATGATCACTGCTTTCATTTCAATTATCGCCGTGCGCCGCCAACTTCCCTGCCCTGCTACCGGCGTGTCGGCAATTCAAGTGACGTCATCTTTGCTGCCATCTCGTCAGTCGCGTCAGTCATGCTTCATTCTCTTTGAGCCATGCACTACAATCGAGAGCATTTGAGGTCCCGTCTTTTTGAACCTTTTAAAAATAATTTCGTTCCCTACTATAGAGTCTAAACAGTGTGAATCTATTCCCAAATTGTTTCTGGAGAATGTCCCTGATATTCTCAGTTGGTGTATATGTAGCAGAAGCCACTCCTTCCGAATAAAGCCAAGCTGTAGAAGGCATCCCAAACCATCAGCTGATAACTAGCATATGTTATGGGTTGTACTTCCGAATGTAATACATAGTAACTGGAAACATTCTTTTGATAACTGCGGCTGTTGAAACACGGACCCAATTTTTAGGTACTTTACATGCTTGTTCTCTACATTTATCACATCAGGATTTACGTAAACAACGTCCATGAGATAACAGACCACATTGTTTAGGTTAAGTATATTAACACCCTGATAGTGCCAAAAGTTCCTCGACGGAAAGAATAAAAATAAATAACAGGAAAATATACCGCCTTTATGGATATCTACAGGTGTGGCAGTAATGCATTTTATTATCATAATGTTTAATTCCGTACGTTCGTTGTCTCTTTTTTTTAATTAACGCATACGGTACCCTAGAATGTTTTGTTTGGTGTCTCCAAAAATCGTTTAAAGTACGTGGGGACATAAAATTATTATTATTATTTGTTAGATATGTTGGCGAGTAAAACAGTCGTTTTAATTGGATAGCTTTTATCAAGTTTTAAACTTGCTTCTCTCCAAATATATACCTGTATTGGCCGGAGTTAAGAGATATTAAATGACCACTTTGTTAATGATTTCGCCTGCTGTATCAACAGCAACAACCGCGAATATTTCTCGGCTAAAGTAAACTCATTTCCTCATCCCGAGGTGGTACAGCTCTTTTTTTTTTTAGACACCCCCCCCACCAGTGGAGGGGAGTTTCACGTACCGCTTTTTTCGCATATCAACCTTCCTGTCATTCGCAAATCTCTGGCAGTACGGTACCAGGAATCGAAGTCAGACTCCCGAGAACAGCAACTAATTGTGCTAACCATTATGCTGGCGGACATTATTAACTACAAAACACAGACATATAGTATGACTGATCCATGCTTGCAATGTACGGGTTGGACACGAAGCTAGGCCTATTCACCTATTTGTGTGACGTCATCAGAGCTGCAGTAGACCTACGCTACAGAGGCAGACATTTGTTAACTACGAAACACAGATGTACTGCATGGATTCGACGCATTTTCATTGCGTAGGTTGTACGGACAAAACTATTCACACATTTGTGCGATGTCATCAGAGCTGCAATAAGACTTGTACCCGCTTCGAAGCGGAATCGTTGTTCTTCTCTGACTAATTACGTTGGGGGGTCTTATATGCAAGATTTATTATTTTAATTTTCTTCATCTCGAAAAGCCGGGGGGGTGTCTAATACGCGAGGGAGTCCAATACATGAGTAAATACGGTAATCGATGCCTTTGTATCTCACAAAATTTGGTGCATGATCCAGTTTCTTAATTGAGTACAGTGAAGATGTAAAAATCTAAAGACAAAAGATAGAACCTTTTATTTATTTACCTTTCATTTCAATCCCTAAAAAATATTTAACTTTCATAATAAAATCTATTAATACATTAATTTTTTGTACTCTTATACTAAGTCCTCTAAATGGATGTAGATTGTATTAAAGTATCTGCTGTAGTTAAATTTATATGTGTGATTGATAGGTTGTATATAATTCTTTGAGGGGGCCAATTGTTGTTTCGTGCAGGTGGGCCCATATCATGTAGACTACATTACTCCTCTGGTGTAACCCATGGTAATGTTTCCTTTTCAGGTCACTGGAATGCCACCACCTATCCTATATCGGGTAGAGAAGAGATTCATGCACTGACCAATGCCATAGGCCGTCAGTTCCGCCTGCACAATGAAAGTATTGTAGGTAAGTTCAATATTCTTGAAAATCTTAACCCCTTAACTGGGTACTAAATTCTCCACATGCGTAACCTGCCGTGGGTACTTTTTCCCCACTTTGTGCTATTTAAATATTTCCTTCATAAATGTGTACACAATTAGTTTAATCTAATACGATAGTAATTATTATTCTTCAATAATGTGATACTAACATTATGTACATTATTTACATTGTTATGAATCCAAATGTGTTACTTACATTATTTACATTGTTCTGAATCAGGATGATTATAGGCTTTGTAGATTGTTATCTGTGTGATATAGGTGGAAACAAGGTGTTACACACAAAGCCTTTTCACAGTCAGGACACCAGTATGATGTTTTCTTCCTCTTCCCTTGGGACCAACATACAATACACCTTCGGAGAGGTTTTCTCCGTGACACTGTGCTGGGAATATCTTCCGGGAAGCAGCGGTTGAGGAGACGAGATGGCCTTGGTGATTTAGAAGATCGACCCGCTGAAGTATTCTGCGACATTGTGCACATCACTAAAGTCTATATTTATCTTATTTACACCCGTAAAAGTAAACCTTGGTCTTGGAGCACCATTCGTAACGAAGTGAGCTGGCTGAGTTACATTTTGAACATCGTCCGTGTCACTTGGTTCGTCTGGAACAACTTCACTTTCACTTTCAGGATCACTTTCACTGTCCTCTTCATCAGTATGAATCCACTCATCATCATCAGATAAAGAAGATACCTCATCATCACTCTCCGCTTCTAAAACCGTCGAAATGCCCGCACAATCAAGCCGATCTACTTTACGCTTGGAAGCCATGCTTCGCGACATAAATGGCTGCGCGGGAACTTCGTGCAAGGTGCCAAAACAAATGCATTTCACGAAGCTGTGACAGCTCTAAAAAACAATACACAGCGTGATCTCGTGGAAAACATATCAACTAATGCGATAGATTCCATGGACACGCCGTATGCCTTCACCGTCAAGATTCATACGTGATAAATTTTACGATCGACTACTGCCGTCATACCCACTGTAGAAGCCCAGCGTGAAAACGTCTAAAGACGTCATACCCACTTAAGGGGTTAAACATACGGACAGAGAGTAGCGAACACAACTGGCTATTCTTCATCTTGTTGTATCCACAAAGACGCACACACAAAATGCTGTCAATTGTGTACACTGTTTTATTTACATACACATCAATAAACCACTATTTTGAACACTTGACTACTGTGCTCTCGAACAAAACACTGTTATGAAGAATAAGAAGAAGGTTGCACACATTTGCATGTCAGCCAACTACCAACACGACGACTTCCACTCATAACTCTCACTAAAACAACTTCACTCAACCCTCCAGACTGCCTCTTTATATACATTGCCTGGCCATGCTTCTAGAAGAATATGACACAACATGTTTTCTCGTAATTTCGAGAGTCTCCAATAGCCTATTTACAATGAATGGATTTTTCTGTAACTCTCTAGAGCCAAAGATATGTTGTCATGGACATTACCGTGTGTTGCACAATATTGCATTGGATTCATACATCATATATACAGTAATAATAAGTTATATACTATTAATTACATACTCTTACTTTAAATAAACTCATATTAATATACATACAGCAGATGTTCCTCACAAATAATATGGTCATGATTTATACCAAATAAAGTCCGTACAGAACTATGTAAATAATAATACTAATGAACAGGAAGAAGTGTAAGAGGCTCATTAACAGTACTCGTGGAACTGTACAATGATGATGATGACTAATATAAATAGATGTAAACAACTTCATAGTCACACCATACAAGTATTAATAATAATTGTTACGGAGTTATCCGTGGTAGTTAGAGGTGAAAGAAGGTGCGGGCGGGAATAGGTCTCAACTACAGAATTAAAGTTAATTTAAAACTTTAACAAAGGTTATATTTTCTTTTCCAAGATCAACAAATGACAACAAATAACAAAGGTGTAACAGGTACCAAGTAGCAGATCAACAATTTAAGAATTTACAGATTACAGTCGTTACAAGATTTGGGCTTCGAGCCCCAAGTTTAATTCCTGAGCTCTCAGCTCACAACCACCATAGCTGAAGGGCAGAAAACCCCTAAGTACGAGGAGCACTTGCTCCTAATTACAATGTTAAGAGGAAAAGAGCAGACCCGCTCTCAATTTTACAAGCCTATCAAAGGCTACAACAAACTTCATTCCTAACTGCCCTTAAGGCACACATACAGTGAAACAGGGTTATCTTGTACCCAACCTACAGGGCCTTCACATGAAGAAAACAAACTCTGGGTTGACTGGAGGCGTAGCTTGCACTCCTACATGAAACTTCTTAAAACCTAGGTGGCACTCGGCCAGTTATACAGGGGCTAATCCCATACTAGGGAGGTGACTCGTAGAAGAATAATTTATTACACTAAGAAGAGAAGAAAATCGGATATGAAAACGTAGTCACCTCAAAACAACATGAGTGGGAGCTCGAGAGGGTTAAGCACTCTCTATCCCAAATTGTGGTTAATTTACATGAATATAGTAAGGTTTACATTAAAAAGGATTCGAACCTTCCGCCGCGGGTTAAAACTGCTGTGCTAGCAAGAAATAAAGATGTTAACAGGCCATTACCTTGTTGATGAACTGCTGCCCGAAGAAAGAGGCGCTTCCCGCCCCCTGCTACATAATCACACACTAAGCAAGTTGTCGATGAAGTGGCCCGGAGACAAGAAAATCAGCAGTTTTTATACCCTCGTGGAAAATTGTGACCTTTCAAGAATGAATAGACACACCCCTTCAACTTTATTGGTAGACTAGGAATTACACATGGAAACCTGAGGAAGAAAGCTATAATTGGAGGAAAATTAATTACAGAAATTACTGATTGGTTAAATTCAAAACTGGCGGAAAGAGAAGGGTTATACTGCCAACCCAAAAAATGAATGAAAGAAATTTAACAAAGAACAAACTTATGAATACCAAATTTCTTCAAAAAACAGTTCCTTCACTTCGCACTAGGGTGCATAATTATAGTTCTTAGGCAGTGACATCTAGAAGAGGACGTACACACTTCTTGCTAGATAGTAAACAAAAACACGTTTGAATAGACACAGTTCAGAAAATTTCAAAATTACACCATTTACCGTAGTGACATCTTTTAAGAAATAGTATAATTAGTTCAGTTTTCAAGGTTCCAAACTTCTCCTGTAGAGGAGTTTAAATTGGCACAATATTTGAATTAGGGGCGTGGAGGTGTACCGCCCGGTACAGACCGCCCCCCCCCCAAAAGTCCTTCCAAGGGGTGACACCGAAGAAAACAAAAATATTTGTTTTAAAACAAAGTCCAAGTCTTTTGCAGATTGGATGAGGAGAAATTTAGCAGAGAAAATACCAATTTTTCAGTAGTCAGAGATCTCTTAATAGATTTGATATTGGTGGGTGCGACTAGATTAAGTCCAGTTTTTAAACTTTTGTAGTAGATTTTGATGAAAGGTCTCTATGTTTGTAGGAAATGAATTCAAAAAACACTTTAATTCTCGAAAGAAAAAAAAACTTTTTTAAGTCCACCAAAGGTTGATTTGAAGCAAAAAATTATTAATTGTAGCAATAAGGTGTCCATGTAGCTGAAGAAGAACTTTAGCTGTTGATTAAGTTTGACGGCCAGACCAGCCGCCGCTGCTTGTGTTCAGAGGAGGCCGCTCGGACCCCTCAAGTACTCTTGAGATACACCTCTCCCGCTACTATGAGAGGGGTAGTGGTGGTGAAGCACGCCGCACACGCGACGATTGTTTACAGTCCGCGGGCAGTTTGCAGGTGGTGCACCGCACATCAGCCTTGGCCGGAAGGATGACTCCGACTCGCCGTACACTGGTTGACCTCACTGGAGTGGAGCGGGCCCGTACCCCACCTCAGTGGCGGTACAGCGCTGCATGGCTGCGGGGGCACTGAAACATTAAGATCTCGGCGGCAGAATTTTGTTGGACCATAATGGTTTTAGGGTAGTCTTTGTGGTGAGGCTGAGGGGCCAGCGGCGTGGAAGTTTTTATTTCATTTTAATTGGCCACTGGTGTGGTGTAGCAGGAGACGGGAGCTTGGTAATGGCCTTACGGAGAGGACAGCAGAGTAACCTCAGGGAAGGTTTCACACAATTTATACAAGGCAGATTCAACCAAATGTAAAACAATAAGGGGCAGAAGGCCTTAAAATGAAATTAAAAATATAACCTTCAGGATTCATACAAAATTATAAGGACCAAGTTAGCACGGAAATTAAACAGGTTTCACCTGCGACAGGTGAACCCTAAATATCCTCTCGGTGGCTGGATTGCTTAGTAACGTCACCGGGGTAAGGTAATCTAAAATGACGCACGGCCCATGAAATCTGGGGGCAAGCTTGCCCGCGGGAACAAAATTCTTGACCGTAACCTGGTCGCCTACCTTCAAATGGGTAAGTCTCCGTCCACGATCATATCTTTCCCTAACCTTTTCACGAGACACTTTAAGATTGGCCTTAGCCTTCTTCCAAAGATCTTTAATGTTATCAGGATCTATTGTCTCGGGTAGAATATCACTAAAAGACCAAAGGTTAGAGAGCGGCATGTTGGGAACAAACTTGAACATCAAAGAAGCTGGAGTAAGTTTATGGGATTCATGAACCGCCGAATTCAAGGCGAAAGCTAACCAATGCAGGGACGTGTCCCACCTAGAATGATCGTCGTGATGATAGGCAATAAGAGCCGACCTCAGATTACGATTGACCCGTTCAGCTAGAGATGGTTGAGGATAATAAGCAGAAGTAGTCACATGAGAGATGGACAAATCAAAACAGAATTTACGAAAGAGATTGGATGTGAAAGCTTTAGCATTATCCGACACAATATATTGACATGGACCAAAAGAAGAAAAAATGGAATTTAAACAGGAAATAGTGGACTGAGCGGTAGCCAGCTTAGTCGGGAATAACCAAGAAAATCTAGTGAAGCCATCTACACACACAAGGATGAACTTGTTGCCATTCCCCTTTGACTGGGGGAAGGGTCCTACGTAGTCGATATAAAGATGTTCCATGGGGCGCGACGCTTGATGAGAAGACAAAAGCCCTTGCTTAGTGGACATGGAGGGATTACTAATCCAACAAGTTTTACAAGCTTTAACTAGTTCACGAATTTCACCATCCATACCTTTCCAAATGAACATCTCCCGGATCTTTTCTCTAGTTTTAAAGATACCTAAATGCCCCCCTAATGGGGTCTCATGATAGTACTTGAAGATCATGGACACAAAAATGGCTGGAACCACCACCTTCATCTTATTATCATGCCTCGACGGCAACATAAAACACCATTCCTCAGCACATAAGGGACAACATGTTCCCCAGAAGAAAGGGTTTCCATGATAGGGGCCAGCGTCGGATCTTCACGTTGATATTTCTCAAGATCCCTAAACAACATGGGAGCATCAGTTAAAATGGCATTAACCTCAGGTCGTATGGACTCGGGAGGTGAAGAACTATCGACCAGTTCATGGGTCTCTACATCATTGGAAAACATGCGGCTTAGTCCGTCTGCCACAACATTTTCAGTAACTCTGATATGCCTAACGTCAAATTGGAAGGCAGAAATTCGGATGGCCCACCGGGCTATACGGCCAGTATGACGCGGCCTACCTAAGACCCAACTTAACGCTTGGTTATCAGTCTCCAAGTCGAACTTGCGAACTTGACATGTTCCAGATAAAGGCGGAACTTTTCTAGCGCAAACAAGACAACCAAACCCTCAAGTTCATAGATGGAATACTTGGCTTCCAGAGCCGAAAGAGTCCTAGATGCATAGGCGATGGGTCGCCTCCCTAGTTCGGTCTCTTGAAGAAGGACCGCAGCCACTGCCGACGACGACACGTCGGTTTGGACGATGTATTTATTCGAGAAATCGGGCATGGCAAGAACAGGGGCATTACACAGAGCTAATTTAAGATCTTCAAAAGCGGCTTGTTGAGAAGGTCCCCACTCAAATTTGATGCCTTTCCTATGAAGTAAGTTCAAGGGCGCTGCTCTATTAGCGAAATTAGGAATAAATTTCCTGAAGAAATTCACCATACCAATGAACCTAGCAATACCTTTGATGTCCTTGGGAGGCTTGGAATCACGGATGGCCTGTGTTCTAGAGTGATCGACTGCAACACCATCGGGCGACACAATATGCCCTAGGAATGACATGGAAAGCTTAGCGAAGGCGACCTTGGACAACTTCACAGTTAACCCAGCCTTACGAAGGCGATTGAGAACTTCTCTCAGATGATCTAGGTGTTCTTCGAAGGTCTCCGAAAATACGACGACATCATCAAGATAGTGGTACAAGTACTCAAACTTGATGTCGGAGGAGACCCTATCTAGCAGTCTAGTGAGTACTGCTGCTCCCGTGGGGAGCCCAAAAGGCACGCAGTTGTATTCGTACAAGTTCCAATCTGTGGCAAAAGCTGTCAGGTGTTTGGATTCCTCTGCTAGCGGAATCTGGTTATAAGCCTGATTGAGGTCTAAGATGGTGAGAACTTAGCTTTACGAAACCATGAAAAACAAGAATGAAGGTCAGGAAGGGGCACAGATTGTAACACCACCTTCCGATTGAGAGCCCTATAATCAATCACAGGCCTGAAGCCACCTTGCGGTTTCGGAACAAGGAAAATAGGCGATGAATACGCCGACTTAGAGGGCCGAATAATGCCATCCTTCAACATCTGATCAATGATCTCCTTCAGAGCCTTCATTTTAGGCGGAGATAGCCTATAAGGTGGAAATCTAATGGGGTTGGAATCCGTAACCTCAATCTTGTATTCAATAAGGTCAGTAACACCAAGAGTATCCAAGAAAACCTCTGGAAACGACTGACACAGCTTACGAATACTATCAGCCTGCTCCTCAGGTAGATGTCTAAGATCTAACAACATCTCATCCTGGGTAGGCGAAATAGATGAACATGACACAGAACTACATTTTAGCAAAGGGATTTTGGAATTACTGTCAAATTTGAAAGTGCACAACTTGCTCTGAAGATCGAGCACTAGACCAGTATAGGACATGAAGTCTGCTCCCAATATAATGGGGCAAGACAAGTGCTTTGCCACCAATAGTTTAAACTTCCAAGTAAATTTAGAAATACGAATTTTGGCATTTAAGGAACCTAAAATTTCTAATGGAGAAGAATTAGCCGAAACATATTGAACCGAAGAGGAGCAATAGTCAGGATGTTTACAAACAGATTTCAATTTTGAATACCATTCATCCGAAATAATGGAACACACACTACCAGAATCTAACAGAGCTGATACAGGTTCATTATTTAATTCAATTTTGAGGAAGGGAACCGGTACGGGTGAATCCGCCGCAATCCTAAGACATTCTCTGGGACATTCAAATGGTAATGTAAAATTGTTCTGACTTTTTCCTGCATTTTCGTCAGATTTAATTTGTGCTGAGCCTTGAAAGGATGAATCTACCGAAGTTGCACCTGAAGTTGAGCAGGAGGGAGTGCTGCTAGCATTAGGGCAGTTCTTGGCAATATGTGAAAACGCGCCGCATTTAAAGCAGTCTTGGGATGAACCTGCTCCATTATTTGTCCTACTAGATTTGATCAATGGACATTTATTGCGAAGATGGTCAGGCGACCCGCAAGCATAACATTTACGGGTTGTGACGGTTCGGCGAGGAGTAGACCGAAAGGGACTTGATGACGGAGGTGGCTCCCTCTCGACACGTAATGTATCAGCATATCTAACCCCTTCGGCTGATACAGCCAATGCTTCAAGCTCAGAAAAGGTTTGTGGGTGCGCTGCAAAACACAAATATGACCTATAGGATGGTGATATTCCTTCCACAATAGCATGAACAATTTGATCTTCTGGAAAATGAAGAGCAAACACCCTGGTATAGAATTTGATATCCTGGATGAAGTCAGCCAGGCTTTCATCCAGACGCTGTACACGATAATAGTGCTTTTGAATAAGAGATGACATAGCTCAAACCGGAATGAAGTTTGCGAGAAGGTGGGCGTGAAAGTCTTCAATAGATGACTGTTCAGCAATTGCCCTAACTATTTTGTCTGAGAGGACACCTATGGCATACGGATAAATAATTTGAAGAATTTGGGAAGCAGAGAGGGAAAATACTAGGGCATGATCTTGGAACTCGACCAAAAATCTCAAAAATGAAATTACCTCACTGGTAGAGTTAACCGAAAACTTGGAAATACCCCTAAGTAACATTGATAATGGATGAGGCAAACTACTGAAGCCAGGTGACATAGTAGGGAACTGCCTAGGGGGTGACGGAGGCTCGGAAGGAGCATTATTCAAAAAGAAGGGCGGAATTGAGGGCCGACGATCAGGCTCGGTTTGTAGAGGGGCAGGTGTCTTTTGAGTAACTGCAGATGTTCCATTTTCTTCCCCTTTGGAAGAAGTTTCCTCACTGACGGTGTTTACTGCCATGGGCGGGTCAATCTTGGGAGCCGTTACCCCAGATAACAATTGACCAACAGTACTGGACAATTTAGAACTGTTTTCAATGAGGGCACTAGCCTCCTTTCCCTGAATGTCACTCAATTTGAGAGACAATAGATCATGAAGCCTATTATAAAAATGGAATAATCAAGCTTGCACATGTTTAAGTTGGTTAGGTGATGGATTCCCTTCTTCAAAAATACAAACTGCGGATGCGAGTTCAGTAACATTGTCATTGATCGTGGAGAGAGCGTCGTCAATCTCTTTCTCTCCCAAAGTCGGGGAGTTAATTGCCAAAGTGAGGGAATCTTTAAGTTTGTTGTCATCCACCGCAACCGTGCCTCCAGATTGAACATTTCTAATAGAAAATTCATAAATTAATTCCTCCTTACGCAAATAGAAGGGATGGAGGACATCGCGAGGGCCGGACATGATGACGAATGATTTACAAATTTAGAAAATAAAAATTTCCAGCAACGGAGAAAATTGTTAGAGTTCGAATTAAATGCAATATTTCGCCGTCAACAGGGGCTAAAATGAGACCCATTCAACCACGCTCTGCTACCACTTGTTACGGAGTTATCCGTGGTAGTTAGAGGTGTAAGAAGGTGCAGGCGGGAATAGGTCTCAACTACAGAATTAAAGTTAATTTAAAACTTTAACAAAGGTTATATTTTCTTTTCCAAGATCAACAAATGACAACAAATAACAAAGGTGTAACAGGTACCAAGTAGCAGATCAACAATTTAAGAATTTACAGATTACAGTCATTACAAGATTTGGGCTTCGAGCCCCAAGTTTAATTCCTGAGCTCTCAGCTCACAACCACCATAGCTGAAGGGCAGAAAACCCCTAAGTACGAGGAGCACTTGCTCCTAATTACAATGTTAAGAGGAAAAGAGCAGACCCGCTCTCAATTTTACAAGCCTATCAAAGGCTACAACAAACTTCATTCCTAACTGCCCTTAAGGCACACATACAGTGAAACAGGGGTATCTTGTACCCAACCTACAGGGCCTTCACATGAAGAAAACAAACTCTGGGTTAATTAAATGGCCCAAACAAAACAAATTGACTGGAGGCGTAGCTTGCATTCCTACATGAAACTTCTTAAAACCTAGGTGGCACTCGGCCAGTTATACAGGGGCTAATCCCATACTAGGGTGGTGACTCGTAGAAGAATAATTTATTACACTAAGAAGAGAAGAAAATCGGGTATGAAAACATAGTCACCTCAAAACAACATGAGTGGGAGCTCGAGAGGGTTAAGCACTCTCTATCCCAAATTGCGGTTAATTTACATGAATATAGTAAGGTTTACATTGGAAAGGATTCGAACCTTCCCCCGCAGATTAAAACTGCTGAGCTAGCAAGAAATAAAGATGTTAACAGGCCATTACCTTGTTGATGAACTGCTGCCCGAAGAAAGAGGTGATTCCTGCCCCCTGCTACATAATCACACAATAAGCAAGTTGTCGATGAAGTGGCCTGGAGACAAGAAAATCAGCAGTTTTTATACCCTTGTGGAAAATTCGAGACCTTTCAAGAATTAATAGATACACCCCTTCAACTTTATTGGTAGACTAGGAATTACACATGGAAACCTGAGGAAGAAAGCTATGATTGGAGGAACATTAATTACAGAAATTACTGATTGGTTAAATTCAAAACTGGCGGAAAGAGAAGGGTTATACTGCCAACCCAAAAAATGAATGAAAGAAATTTAACAAAGAACAAACTTATGAATACCAAATTTCTTCAAAAAACAGTTCCTTCATATCGCACTAGGGTGCATAATTATAGTTCTTAGGCAGTGACATCTAGAAGAGGACGTCCACACTTCTTGCTAGATAGTAAACAAAAACACGTTTGAATAGACACAGTTCAGAAAATTTCAAAATTACACCATTTACCGTAGTGACATCTTTTAAGAAATAGTATAATTAGTTCAGTTTTCAAGGTTCCAAACTTCTCCTGTAGAGGAGTTTAAATTGGCACAATATTTGAATTAGCGGCGTGGAGGTGTACTGCCCGGTACAATAATAATAATAATTATAATGATAATATTCATTTTTTAAATTTTATTTTATATTATTTTATTTATTTTTTTTACGAGGGAAGTGTGGGAAATCTTTCATTAGACACTTGTGAGGGTCCACACACCACAAGTGTGTGAGATTCCTATTCACTAAAACCCACATACCCTTTTCCCATGACGTATATCTCCGCCCTGGAACCGCTCTCACATTACTTCAGGGCGGTGTCGTGCTAATTTCTCAGGTTTCTTCTTCCTTTATTTCTCCTTACTGCTGTTCATGAGCATTCATATCTATCTTTTTCTGACACAGGATGCCTTCTACATGTACTGCTATACGATCCCAAGATTCTTGGTTTCGTTGCATCACCTGCACAATAGTTTCTGGCGTCAACTCTCCTTGCTCAGTATATAAACATATTCTCTTAGTTGACCAATGATAGCATACGAAAAATGTGTGAAATACATCGTCTATATCATTACAATAAATACACGCCGAGTTGCTCGCTTTACCTACTC
Organism: Anabrus simplex; assembly: GCF_040414725.1. NCBI lineage: Eukaryota > Metazoa > Arthropoda > Insecta > Orthoptera > Tettigoniidae > Anabrus > Anabrus simplex. Next base: position 90,765,350 of record NC_090269.1, on the reverse strand, counting down.
TATGTAGAAATTTCCGGAAATATCCTTGACCCGTCAATAGTTGCGTAATATAAAAGTTAACCTCACCATGAGCTCGGGCAACCCAATCTGCTAGGCGTGGTATCAGCCGCTTAGTCCATTTTCCTCGAGGATCTTCCTCCCATCTTTGCTGCCACCGCTCCATTCGTTGCCTATAAGCTAGCTCCTTAGCGTGCTTCTTTCCGAGCTGTCCTTGAGTTCGCCAGACTTCCTGTCTCTCTAAGGCAAGTAAATCAATCGGTGCTACCGCTGCTATTGTAAGGACCGCAGGTTCAGATACTATTATTATTTATAAATTTCATTTTCCGTATTGACAGATTAAAAGTATAGATAAGAAATGTGTTTTTCCACCAATCAATACACAATTTATTTTAATAGATTAAACTAGTACCGGTTTTGGCTCTTTAACGGCCATCATCAGCTAGTACATAATTTGTTTTAGCCATTAGACAATTCACAAGTTGTTATTGTATTAGGCATCCGGATGTCTAATGGGGGATGGAAATGTATACAATAGCATATAATTAAAATATCAGTAGTCAGGGTAAAAAGTTACAAATTAGAACATGAGTATGTAAAACATATTAAAACACACAGGCCACAATATATAACACTTAAAAAGTTTCAACACATTAAAATGGTACGTATAGGTAGACACTTGTTAAAATTTTTAATTCATGCTACATAGATTCCATTCTTCTGTCCTCTGTGCAGTTCCTTTTGTTTCTATGTTATGTTGATTTTAGCTGCGTAAGGTAATCTTCGAGGACATTCTGAAACTGGTGTACGTCATATTGATATGGGTCTTTGTCATGAAGAAATTTTGTTGTGTTATATATCCCAACTTGTGATATACTATGGCAAGTTTCAATATAGCAAACAGCAGGTCTCGAGCTTGTATTTAGAAGTAGTTGGTGGCAACACCTCTCTCGTCTACGTTTGTTGTTGTAGTCTGTAAAGATAAGGTGATATAAGTATGCCGGTAGTGTGTGCATGGAAAGAGTACTTACTATAGTTGTTGTGGAAGTCTTGTGCCGATGTGTTTGAAGGCTTGTTGTGTTCTGCTGCGAGTGCGTCTGGGGCTCATATTAGCTGTGGAGGGGGATGTAGGTGGAGGGGAAGAAGGAGTGGCTGTTGGAGAAGTAGGGGCGGGGTCAGGCTTGTGATTCGTTGGTTTGTTAGAGCATGTGTTTACTATTTTGAGGTAATCATTCTTTAATGTCAGAATGGCTTTGTCAAAAATGATGCTGGTTTTTTCAGTAATATCATTAATGTTATGATTGGGGTTGGCGTATTGGTCTAAAGAAATGTAGAAATCTTCGGTTATGTTGAGCAGGGGGCCCTTGGAGTTTATATTTAGTATTGTCATGTCATTATTGATGTTTGTGAAACTATGCTTGGATTCTTCTACATGTTGGCCTATTGATGAGAAATGGTTATGTTTTACTGCATTTATATGTTCATTGTAGCGGATGGTGAAGTTTCTGCCTGTACGTCCTATGTAACTTATGTCACAGTTGTTACATTTGATACGGTAGACACATGATTGGTTGTATTTATTGTTATTATTGACTGTTTTAGTGTTATGTATAATGTTGGTACTTCGTCGCCATAAGACCTATCTGTGTCGGTGCGACGTAAAGCCCCTAGCAAAAAAAAAAAAAAAATGTTGGTACTATTGTGTGGTTTTGGATGCTGTTTTTATGTTGTGCTTCTTGAAAATATTAGTTATAGTATATATGTGAGTGTTGTTAAAGGTAAATAGGGCATAGTCTTTTTTGGGTTTGGCTGTTTTTGCTAATTTAGTTTTAGGTTGTGATTTTATTTTGTGAATGATTTTGTTGACCATTTCTTTGCTGTATCCGTTATGTTTAGCTATGTCGTGGATTAACTTCAATTCATTGTCTTGGTCTTCTGTTATCATTGGGATGTTAAAGGCTCTATAAATCATATTATAATAGGCTGCTCTTTTTTGTGTATTGGGATGAATGGAGTCATTTTTTATGGTATTTGAGGTGTGTGTGGGTTTCCTGTAGATCTTGTAAGATTAGTGGTTGTCGTGTCTGGTTATTGTTAAGTCTAGGTAATTTAGTGTACGGTTATTTTCGGTTTCTTTGGTGAATTTAATTTGGGGATCTAGAGTGTTAAGCTTGTTTAGTATAGTTTGTGCGTCAGTGGATCTATTATCTAAAACTACGAAGACATCGTCAACAAATCTGCACCAAAAATGTATATTATCTATTTCTTTGATTGACGTGTGTTCTAAGTTATCTATATATATTTCTGCTAATATTCCAGAGGCAGGAGACCCCATAGGTAGGCCTTGTTGCTGATAAATGGTATCGTGAAATCTGAAATAGTTATTGTTTATGGCGAATTCATGTAAGTTTATGAATTCGTTTATTTCTAAGGTGCTCAAGTTGCCACTCCTTCTTCCCCTCCACCTACATCCCCCTCCACAGCTAATATGAGCCCCAGATGCACTCGCAGTAGAACACAACAAACCTTCAAACACACCGGCACAAGACTTCCACAACAACTATAGTAAGTACTCTTTCCATACACACACCAGGCATTCCTTCATACACACACTACCGGCATACTTATATCACCTTATCTTTACAGACTACAACGACAAACGTAGACGAGAGAGGTGTTGCCACCAACTACTTCTAAATACAAGCTCGAGACCTGCTGTTTGCTATATTGAAACTTGCCATAGTATATCACAAGTTGGGATATATAACACAACAAAATTTCTTCATGACAAAGACCCATATCAATATGACGTACACCAGTTTCAGAATGTCCTCGAAGATTACCTTACGCAGCTAAATTCAACATAACTTAGAAACAAAAGGAACTGCACAGAGGACAGAAGAATGGAATCTATGTAGCATGAATTAAAATTTTTTAACAAGTGTCTACGTATACGTACCATTTTAATGTGTTGAAACTTTTTAAGTGTTATATATTGTGGCCTGTGTGTTTTAATATGTTTTACATACTCATGTTCTAATTTGTAACTTTTTACCCTGACTACTGATATTTTAATTATATGCTATTGTATACATTTCCATCCCCCATTAGACATCCAGATGCCTAATACAATAACAACTTGTGAATTGTCTAATGGCTAAAACAAATTATGTACTAGCTGATGATGGCCATTAAAGAGCCGAAACCGGTACTAGTTTATTCTATTAAAATAAATTGTGTATTGATTGGTGGAAAAACACATTTCTTATCTATACTTTGAATCTGTCAATACGGAAAATGAAATTTATAAATAATAATACGGAAGCCAACCAGGCAAAACGTAAGGCATTTAAATATCAGAACTTGAAAATTAAACTAATGAACACAACCAAAAGCATTGCCTTTTTGAAGGAATGCCTTTCAAACAACTTAACACCGAAATTTCTCCAGAAATACAATAATAAACACAGACGAACTGCTCAGACACGCAAAACACAAAACAGGACTAATGAAATTTGGTTAAAAGAAGAAATAAAATTCCTATATCGTAAAAAACAACACCTTAATAATGAACTTTACTCAACACACCTGAAAGCATCCCATGAACTCCCACACAGCTATTGGAATTACTTTCAACGAATTTCCAGAGAAAAAATAGAAGACTTAGCCATAAAGAAACAAAACACATTAAACAAAAAACTGGAAACACTGAAACAACAACAAAGGAAACCAACGCCACTAACCGTAATCCAAAACAAAGATCCCTCTCTTCCTAACAAGGATTCCCAACATAAATTCCATCTGCTTATAAAAAATCTTACGCAAACCGTATTTGACGACGTAGAAATGGATATATTGAACAGGGGACCCAAACACAACTGGGGTAATGCATCATCCTACCAGAATATTATAACTACCATTACCGAAACAGAACTTGCTTTACAAAAGATCCCATATGACATACGAGACGAAGTAAGACACGAAATCAGTAGAAAGATCCCGCAATACATCAATAGCATCCACAATAATAACCCAAACATGAATACCACCAATAGATCGAACTTAAACAAACTTATAAATAAAATAAAACAGAACAATCTACTAGTAACGAAGGCCGACAAAGGCAACACTACGGTCATTATGGATAAAAATGAATACATAACAAAGACTAAAAAATGTTTCCAAGACAATACTTTTTCTATTAAACACCGAGATCCAACCAACAACATACCATGGAATTTAAAAATTTTACTTAAAAACACACACTTTCTTCTCACCGAAACTGAATCTGCTAAACTCATAACAATGAACCCCCAATTACTGACTGCGAAAGCCTACCCAAAAATACACAAAGAAGACGTACCTATGAGACCAATTATAAACTATAGAGCCAGTCCAACCTACAAATTATCACAATTCATCCAAAAAATTTTAAAAAAGCACTATACATATTTAGCAAACAAAACAATACTAAACTCAATAGATTTCTGCAACAGAACCGAAGAGCTAAAGATCGAACAACACCATACCCTTGCTCCATTTGACATAATAAATATGTACCCTAACATTCCTGTTAAACAAACAATCAAAATAATAAAATCTAACCTAAAAAGCAATAGCAACTTGAGCACCTTAGAAATAAACGAATTCATAGACTTACTTGAATTCGCCATAAACAATAACTATTTCAGATTTCACGATACCATTTATCAGCAACAAGGCCTACCTATGGGGTCACCTGCGTACAGAATATTAGCAGAAATATATATAGATAACTTAGAACACACGTCAATCAAAGAAATAGATAATATACATTTTTGGTGCAGATTTGTTGACGATGTCTTCGTAGATTTAGATAATAGATCCACTGACGCACAAACTATACTAGACAAGCTTAACACTCTAGATCCCCAAATTAAATTCACCAAAGAAACCAAAAATAACCGTACACTAAATTACCTAGACTTAACAATAACCAGACACGATAACCACTAATCTTACAAGATCTACAGGAAACCCACACACACCTCAAATACCATAAAAAATGACTCCATTCATCCCAATACACAAAAAAGAGTAGCCTATTATAATATGATTTATAGAGCCTTTAACATCCCAATGACAACAGAAGACCAAAACAATGAATTGAAGTTAATCCACGACATAGCTAAACATAACGGATACAGCAAAGAAATGGTCAACAAAATCATTCACAAAATAAAATCACAACCTAAAACTAAATTAGCGAAAACAGCCAAACCCAAAAAAGACTATGCCCTATTTACCTTTAACAACACCCACATATATACTATAACTAATATTTTCAAGAAGCACACATAAAAACAGCATTTAAAACCACACACAATAGTACCAACATTATACATAACACTAAAACAGTCAATAATAACAATAAATACAACCAATCAGGTGTCTACCGTATCAAATGTAACAACTGTGACATAAGTTACATAGGACGTACAGGCAGAAACTTCACCATCCGCTACAATGAACATATAAATGCAGTAAAACATAACCATTTCTCATCAATAGGCCAACATGTAGAAGAATCCAAGCATAGTTTCACACCGGGCGAGTTGGCCGTGCGCGTAGAGGCGCGCGGCTGTGAGCTTGCATCCGGGAGATAGTAGGTTCGAATCCCACTATCGGCAGCCCTGAAGATGGTTTTCCGTGGTTTCCCATTTTCACACCAGGCAAATGCTGGGGCTGTACCTCAATTAAGGCCACGGCCGCTTCCTTCCAACTCCTAGGCCTTTCCTATCCCATCGTCGCCATAAGACCTATCTGTGTCGGTGCGACGTAAAGCCCCTAGCATAGTTTCACAAACATCAATAACGACATGACAATACTAAATATAAACTCCAAGGGCCCCCTGCTCAACATAACCGAAGATTTCTACATTTCTTTAGACCAATACGCCAACCCCAATCATAACATTAATGATATTACTGAAAAAACCAGCATCATTTTTGACAAATCCATTCCAACATTAAAGAATGATTACCTCAAAATAGTAAACACACGCTCTAACAAACCAACGAATCTCAAGCCTGATCCCGCCCCTACTTCTCCAACGGCCACTCCTTCTTCCCCTCCACCTACATCCCCCTCCACAGCTAATATGAGCCCCAGATGCACTCACAGTAGAACACAACAAGCCTTCAAACACATCGGCACAAGACTTCCACAACAACTATAGTAAGTACTCTTTCCATACACACACCAGGCATTCCTTCATACACACACTACCGGCATACTTATATCACCTTATCTTTACAGACTACAATAACAAACGTAGACGAGAGAGGTGTTGCCACCAACTACTTCTAAATACAAGCTTGAGACCTGCTGTTTGCTATATTGAAACTTGCCATAGTATATCACAAGTTGGGATATACAGTTGAACCTGACTTATACGTATATCAAGGGGAAGAGAAAAAACTACTTGTAACTCAGAATTACTTAGAAATCAGACTTACGCAATACATCACATATTTACTGATAAACCAATGGAATAGAATTACATGTGTAAATCCTTGCAAATAATAAATACATTAAGACAGAAAGTATTTTTTGAACTCGGCCCAGCCTTAAAGAAATCAGATAGTTTGGTTTGTTTCACTTTTCTTGCATTAAGAGTATAAACCGCCTTTAACTTTTTTTGGCAAGTTGCTTTACGTCGCACCGACACAGATAGGTCTTTTGGCGACGATGGGACAGGAAAGGGCTAGGAGTGGAAAGGAAGCGGCCGTGACCTTAATTAAGGTACAGCCCCAGCATTTGCCTGGTGTGAAACCACGGAAAACCATCTTCAGGACTGCCGATAGTGGGGTTCGAACCTACTATCTCCCGAATACTGGATACTGGCCCCACTTAAGCGACTGCAGCTATCGAGCTTGGTAAACCTCCTTTAACAAACTTACTAATGAATTCGAAGCATTTTCACTACAACTTTTCACACTGATGTAATGCCTACACACTTCGATTGCACTTAAAACTTCAGTAAGTTCAGGTGTCAAGATTCAAGTTGTTATCTCCATTTCCAATGTCACTATCGCCTGTAGCTTGTCAATCACCGCCGCGTTGTTGGCATACATCAGCAATAATCTCTTCATCCGGTGGTTCGCCACATACAGCCAGATTGTCTTTCGCGGCGTGCAAAAAACGACGAAGGTAGAGGAGGAGCGAAGGGGACCCGCCTTTGTTAAGCCGCCAGTAAGTAAGGGTCAACAATGTCACTCGGCAAAACTCTGTGTTCTGTTCCAGCACCGAAACCCGATCGCTCTAATTCCGCCTATGCCGACAAAGAGGAAACTTTGTAAATACAGTAGTTTCTTTAAAAAAAAAAAAGCACATTCTCATTACAATTACGCAAAACTCAGTTATATTTCACTGGCACTTAATACGTATAACAGCGAATTACGTATAAATGGATTATGTATAAATAAGGTTTAAATAGAACGCTTTTAAATTATATTTTGTCGGGACCTAAAGGAAATTACGTACAAATACAAATTACGTAGAACAGAGCTACGTATAAAGCAGGTTCAACTGTATAACACAACAAAATTTCTTGATGACAAAGGCCCATATCAATATGACGTACACCAGTTTCAGAATGTCCTCGAAGATTACCTTACGCAGCTAAAATAAACATAAGTTAGAAACAAAAGGAACTGCACAGAGGACAGAAGAATGGAATCTATGTAGCATGAATTAAAAATTTTAACAAGTGTCTACCTATACATACCATTTTAATGTGTTGAAACTTTTTAAGTGTTATACACTGACTGACAGAGCAAATGCAACACCAAGAAGGAGTGGTTCGAAAGGGATGAAAGTTGGGGAAAAAACAGAGACGGCACGGACGAATAATTGATGTTTATTTCAAACCGATATGCAGGTTACACAATGCGCACGGCATCGACTCAGTAGGATGTAGGACCACCGCGAGCGGCGATGCACGCAGAAACACGTCGAGGTACAGAGTCAATAAGAGTGCGGATGGTGTCCTGAGGGATGGTTCTCCATTCTCTGTCAACCATTTGCCACAGTTGGTCGTCCGTACGAGGCTGGGGCAGAGTTTGCAAACGGCGTCCAATGAGATCCCACACGTGTTCGATTGGTGAGAGATCCGGAGAGTACGCTGGCCACGGAAGCATCTGTACACCTTGTAGAGCCTGTTGGGAGATGCGAGCAGTGTGTGGGCGGGCATTATCCTGCTGAAACAGAGCATTGGGCAGCACCTGAAGGTACGGGAGTGCCACCGGCCGCAGCACATGCTGCACGTAGCGGTGGGCATTTAACGTGCCTTGAATACGCACTAGAGGTGACGTGGAATCATACGCAATAGCGCCCCAAACCATGATGCCGCGTTGTCTAGCGGTAGGGCGCTCCACAGTTACTGCCGGATTTGACCTTTCTCCACGCCGACGCCACACTCGTCTGCAGTGACTAGCACTGACAGAACAGAAGCGTGACTCATCGGAGAACACGACGTTCTGCCATTCCCTCATCCAAGTCGCTCTAGCCCGGCACCATGCCAGGCGTGCACGTCTATGCTGTGGAGTCAATGGTAGTCTTCTGAGCGGACGCCGGGAGTGCAGGCCTCCTTCAACCAATCGACGGGAAATTGTTCTGGTCGATATTGGAACAGCCAGGGTGTCTTGCACATGCTGAAGAATGGCGGTTGACGTGGCGTGCGGGGCTGCCACCGCTTGGCGGCGGATGCGCCGATCCTCGCGTGCTGACGTCACTCGGGCTGCGCCTGGACCCCTCGCACGTGCCACATGTCCCTGCACCAACCATCTTCGCCACAGGCGCTGCACCGTGGACACATCCCTATGGGTATCGGCTGCGATTTGACGAAGCGACCAACCTGCCCTTCTCAGCCCGATCACCATACCCCTCGTAAAGTCGTCTGTCTGCTGGAAATGCCTCCGTTGACGGCGGCCTGGCATTCTTAGCTATACACGTGTCCTGTGGCACACGACAACACGTTCTACAATGACTGTCGGCTGAGAAATCACAGTACAAAGTGGGCCATTCGCCAACGCCGTGTCCCATTTATCGTTTGCTACGTGCGCAGCACAGCGGTGCATTTCACATCATTAGCATACCTCAGTGAAGTCAGTCTACCCTGCAATTGGCATAAAGTTCTGACCACTCCTTCTTGGTGTTGCATTTGCTCTGTCAGTCAGTGTATATTGTGGCCTGTGTGTTTTAATATGTTTTACATACTCATGTTCTAATTTGTAACTTTTTACCCTGACTACTGATATTTTAATTATATGCTATTGTATACATTTCCATCCCCCATTAGACATCCGGATGCCTAATACAATAACAACTTGTGAATTGTCTAATGGCTAAAACAAATTATGTACTAGCTGATGATGGCCATTAAAGAGCCGAAACCGGTACTAGTTTAATCTATTAAAATAATAAGCTTCAGATACTATGCGTTATGCGTTTGTAATACGCAAAGCTGATCTCCGCTGTACCGCAGCTATCCTTCGCTGGTATTTTTCAAACTTCAGAGATTCAGCCCAGACTTCAGCACCATATAGAAGTGTTGAGTGAACTATCGACATCAGAAGTCGTTGTTTGCTAGACTTCGTACCTTTAATGTTGCTCATTAATCTACTCAGCGCAATCGTTGTTTTCACCGCCTTATCTGTCACCCGTTTGATGTGATCCCCAAAAAGTAAGTTTGGTATCAAGTGTCACTTCGAGGTACTTTATACTTCTAGATGTTTCAATTTCTGTTTGTCCAATATACATTGGAATGACAGTCGTGATCCTTTTTCTTGTCAAGAGAACAATCTCTGTTTTATGATCTGCTAGCTGTAATCTGTGATTCACCATCCAATCTTTCACCTGTCGTATTACTTGATTTAGCTTAAACTGAGCCAACTCCAAATTTCAAGCAACTATCAAAACAGCTATATCATCAGCATAGCCCACTAGCATTGTGTCTTCCGGCATCTCTAACCTCAACAATCCATCGTATACTATGTTCCACAGATTTGGGCCAAGGATGGACCCTTGTGCTGCACCAGCTGTGAGCCGTTGCACTCTCTGCCCATCTTCTGTGTGATATACTAGAGTACGATCTTTCAAATAATTTCTCATTATGCGCATGAGATACTCCGGTAGTTTGAAAGTATTTTGAAGCGCTTCCAATATGTCATTCCAACTTATCGAATTGAAAGCGTTCTTAACATCCAGGGTCACAAGGAGTGTCACTTTTCGAGAGTGATGATTACCCATTTCTGCCCTTTTAGCTGTATTCAACACTTCCCATACTGCATCGATTGTCGAATGCCCTCATCGAAAACCATGTTGACGATCAGAGAGGTCCCCAGCTAGTTGAACTGCTGAAAGTATTCTTGGCTGCAAAAGTTTCTCTAATCCTTTACCAGCAGTATCCAGCATACATAAAGGCCTATAGCCCCCAGATTTTCCTTTGCTTATTAAAACTAGCCGAGCTGTTTTCCAGCGAACACTGAACACCTCCGATAGCAGGCAGCTATTGTATATTTTCAGCAGTAGTTGTGGACAGAAATCTGCTATCAGCTTTAATATCTCTGCTGGAATACTATCTGGTCCTGGGGCCTTTTTATTTCTAAGGGACCTAATCGCTCTCGTCAATTCTTCTCGTGTAAAAAGTGGCACATCATCTATGAATTCATCATCATCATCAGCAGCAGCAGCAGACCTCTCAGGATGATCAGGGAATAATGTATCCACAATATCCTTCATTGCATTTGAGTCCATGATCGGGTTCGAGAAATTTCCAAGTTTCTTCATAATGATCTTGTATCCTAAACCCCATGGATCGTCATCCACTTCTTTAGCCATTTTCCACCATTTGTCGACTTAACTCTTTTTGATAGCATTTCTCAATTCTTTCTTCGCCGACTTATACTCAGCTGTGAGTGAGGTGTCTTCTTGGCTGACTCGTGCTCTCTGTGCCTTCTGTCTAAGTTGCAGACAACGCCTTCTCTGATCAGCAATATCTTTGGTCCACCAGTACGCTGAACGCTTCTTGTTTCGTGATGTATTACGAGTCATGATGATGATAATAATAATAATAATGATAATAATAATGATGATAATGATGATGATAATAATAATAACTACAGAGGAATTTCTCTCCTCTCACTCATATATAAAATCTTCTCTAAAGCTCTACTTAATAGATTAGAGAAACAAACAGACCACCTGATCGGAGATTATCAGGCTGGATTCCGAAAAGGGAGATCCTGTGCAGAACAAATACTAAACCTAAAAACCATACTACAGATTCACAAAACCAAACAAACAGTAATCACCTTTGTTGACTTCAAAAAGGCGTATGATTCCATAGATCGGCAGACCCTGTTCAACATGCTAGAGGAATTTCAAGTCAACTGGAAAACGAGGGAATTGATTAAACAAACTCTGACCAACACAACATCAAAAGTTAAGTTCTTGGGAGAAATTTCTGAACCGTTCAAAATCAGAACTGGTGTCCGACAGGGAGATGGACTATCCCCACTACTATTCAATTTAGTTTTGGAAAAAGTGATTCGTGAATGGAGAAAAGAAACTAAAGGTATAAACATTGGCAGACTTTTTAAAGACAAAATTCACCTTGATTGCTTAGCTTTCGCAGATGACCTTGCGATCCTTTCGAACAACAGACGAGAAGCAATTCACTCCATAGAAAAATTGCATGAAATAGCTGCAAAAACCGGACTTCAAATTTCATTTGAAAAGTCGCAGTTTATGGAAGGAACTAAATCAAGATTCGACAATCAACCATTAATCACCAAATGTGGAATAATTTCCCAAGTAGACACATTCAAGTATCTAGGTGAAATTATTCAGCCAGCAGGGTTAAATCAGGAAGCTAACAAAGAAAGAACTGCTAAACTGCAAAGGGCTTACAAAATCACATGGAACAGATACAACAAAAGATGTACATTAAAAAGTGCAAAATTACGACACTACAATACAGTCATCAAACCAGGGGCACTTTATGCATCTGGAACACTGATGATTGGCGGCAGGTCACAAATGAAAAGCATTGGGAAACAAGAGAGGAAAATTCTCAGAAAAATCCTAGGACCAAAGTTCTAAAATGGAATTTGGATGAAAAAGAAACCACACGAAATTTTTCAATTCACAGAAAAAATCACAGATACCATCAGAAAGAGACAAATAAAATTCTACGGACACCTACACAGAATGGATAACAACAGGCTGACAAAGAAAATTATAAATCTAGCTCTAACTCTGAAAATCTGCAACAATTGGTTAGCAGAAATTCATGAAGATCTACAAGAAATGGGTATTGAGGACGAAACCATTCAAGATAGAATGAAATTTAGAAGCTTAGTAAACAAAAATAAATTTGCAGAGAAACCAACAAGAAAAAATACAGGCTGGACAGAAACACGCAAAAAGGAACACAGTGAAAAAATGAAGAAATATTGGGAAGAAAAGAAGAAGAAACATTGTGCAAAATAAGTTCAAACGCACTCCACAGTTGGGCACAACAAATCAAAAAATAAAATAAAACAATAATAATAATAATAATTATAATAATAATAATTCAAGCTTGATATTTCTATTATTTACCCATGGGTTAGAGAATTGTTTCCAAGTTACATTACACTTGCATCAATCTTAAATGGAAGTTGTAAACTACTTCTGATTGAAATGATGTAGCTTTATTCTTTTTTTGTTTTTGAAACCTATTAGTTCATTTATCATATTAAGAAAGGTATGGAAGTCAAAAAGGTGAAGGCAATGTTTGTCTGCAGGGGCACAGTAAAATCTTATCACAGTAGATCGAAAACCGCTGGAGTATTTCACCTACTTCAAATACCTTGGATCGATCATTAGCTCAGGTGATAGGATAGAGGAAGAAAATATAAAGAAGTTAGGAACGGCAAGTCACGTATTCACCACGTTGGCTGCCAGAGCGGTACATTGTACTGCTGAGTGAGTGTCTCATGAGGCCACAGCCGCTGACAGGTATTTCTCTGCCGGGCCGGCGGACCGCTGAGCTGTTGAATTCCCTATGCTAGCGTACCGCTATGGCCTCGGAGCAAATCCTGGCGTGCTTGGTTTCCAAAATATAGTCTTTATTTTTTATTAATCCAGCCTCCTTTTATTGGCAATATGCGAGTATTTGTCCAATCAGTTTGGCTAACCCGCAAGCTCAAAATTTTGGAGATTGTGGGTTTGAATCCTACTGTCGGGAAACCTGATTATGGTTTTCTGTGATTTCCCATTTTCACCCCAAGCTTATGCTTACCTTATAAATAGGCCACACTGATTCCTTCCAAATTGTTGCACCCATACCTGAGCTGATTTCTACGCTTATATCAGTAAATATAGCGTAAACATGAGCTTATTGGCATTTTATAAATTGACAACATTCATTGACAACATAGCAACATTTTATATTACCATTGATCATTTGGCAAGGAGTAAAGAGATAAATATATTTCAAATTGAATTTGGTGAAGAGTGTTTTGTGTTGCAAAACATAACAGATCAGTTTGACATGGACACTACTTACCAGAATTCTCATACTGAAGGGCTAGCGTCATTGTCCTCCGAGTTTGAGAAGAAAACAGCTTCATTTTTATAACTAACCTCTCCGTTCACTGGCAAAATAACTTAGAAATATCTCGCAAGTATTTCACACACACCCTACTGTAAAATAACGAGTGCCTTGCGATTGTAGTCCTAAGCGCTAATAAACAAATCACGGCACGCTCTGTTATCTACAATGTGTACTGTCAAGCAATGCAAGCTTCTAGTACCGCTAGACTGTACCGCTCTGGCCATCTAGGCAAAACCATGCAGTGAACTTTTCTGTGGGGCCACGGCGGTACCTCGGGGCGCTGGGAATTTTTATTGTATTTCGTACGTACATTGAACACTTAAGTGAAATATCACTTCGAATTTTGCTTTACGGCTTATTTATTACATGCATAGAAGAAAAGATGCTTCGGCAACCGAGACATTCCTTGCTGTGTGTCCTGGCAGTCAATGTGTTAATGCCATCAAACAACACTGTCTTGACAAAGCAGATGAAACTTGCCATCTACAGGTCCCTGCACATACCAACACTGAGCTATGGCTGTGAGTTCTGGACATCGACACAATGTACAGAGTAAAATACAAGCGGCAGAGATGCAATACCTCCAGAAAATAGGGAATAAGGCCATGAGAGGCAGAATCTGGCACACATCCACTCGGGAAATTCTAAGTGAGAAGCTGCTAGAGAAGACCATCCATGAACACCAGCTGAGATGGTTTGGTTACGTCCAGTAGATGTCAGCAGACCACCTACCAATGCAAATGATGACGTGATGGTAGAAGGGCGAGGATGACCAGGAAAGAAATGGGGTGACTGAATCAATGAGGCACTGCAGGAGAGAGGACTCTGAGTTACAGAGGTATTTTCAATAGTATCAGATAGAAAGTAATGGAGATTTATCACAGCCTCGACACTGAAAAGCACAAGAGGAATGGATTAAATAAGTAAGTATGGGGTGGGCAAAAGGTCCCTTTTATTTTATAGATGGTCCCCTTATTCGTAGTAGAAAATGCTTTTTATCAACAGATTTGCATGTATAAAGAACTGTGATGTTTTAACACTTCATGGATTAAGCCATTAAAAGGTTTCACAAAACTCTGGAAAATCACTTAGATATTCAATAATACTCTCAACAATCTTATATAAAACAACAGGGTAAGTAAATGAAAGAGATAAACTCCATAAACATCATTAAAGTAGGGCACAGGATCCAGCCATGTTCTCAGAGTCACTGCCTTCTATTATCCACATTTAAATTTATCTTTGAAATATGTTGAAAAAATAATATTTTACAAAGATTAATGATCATGTCCTTTTAAATGTATTAACCCATTTTAATCTTTATTCCCCACTAGTGGCATTCTTAATGTCTTCTTTATAAGGTAACCCTTGTAAGAGAATATATCCCATGACTTGCATGATATCCTGTAGTTTTCTGGGTTAATTGAGATTGTTTCATCACATTTTGGATGATGAGAAAAGGATATGTTTTGAACTCAAGGCAGGCTTTGATATAACATTTGTCCAAATCAGCCGTAAGCAACGTCTATTCAGTTGAAACATGAGAAAGTAGCTAACAGGAGCAAATGTACCTTGAAAGAGTAACATACATTTCTGCCACAAAATCCTACAAAATAGACCCTTCTTTTGTAACACCTGGACAACCAATTGCTGAAATCAAATTTTATTTTGTACCCATCTTGTGAACTAAATGTTTTCCCTCCTTGGCACAGTTTAAAAAACCATCTACATACTCAAATGTTTATTCAGCAGATTATGTATCTCTCACAAATGACTTTAACAAGGGCATTTTAGCAAGCAATTAGAATTATAACACCATGCTGTGCTTCTATTTGAAGGTCTTTAAGCACAGAATATACACCTACATGTAAGGATTTTATCATCATCATCATCATCATCATCATCATCATCATCATCATCATCATCATCAATGTCCCGCTGCCTCATCCAATCCAGCCTCTCTAATGTCCTTCCAAATCTGATCCATCCACCTTCTTCTCAGTCTTCCAACTGGTCTGTTTCCCTTAACTTCTCTTTCCAATTCCTTTCCCACTCTTTGTACATGTCCGAACCATCTCAATCTTGCTCTCTGTATCTTCTGTACGAATGGTTCTATATTTAGCTCTTCTCTGATTTTAATAATTTGAATTCAATCTCTTCTTGTCTTTTTAACTGATGTTCTTAAAAATTTCATTTCTGCTGCTTGGATCTTACTATCTTGACTCTTATTAGTTACCAGCGTTTCTAGTCTGTATGTTATGATTGGTATGAAATATTGTTTATATAATGTTAATTTTGTTCTCTTGGGTACTTTGTCATCCCATAAAAGCTTTGACTTGATGATAAAATGTTGTACCTTTACTTAGTCTGTTATTAATTTCAGGGTTGATTTCATTACATCCATTAATAGTTCTACCCAGATATGTAAACTGTTCTACATTCTCTAACCATTCTCCATCTATGTTCACTTAGCTTCTCTTTTCCTCTTTTCCACAGTGCATGACTACAGTTTTCTTTTTACTAATTACCATTCCAGACGCCTTCAGATTTTTATTCCAAATGTCCAGTCTCCTTTGTACTTCCTTTTCTCCCTTTCTCGAAATCACCACATCATCTGCAAATACCAAAGCATTTACTTCATCACTACTTATACTCTGTTTTACACGTTTTATGATTTCATCCATCAATATAATAAACAATAATGGTGACAGTGCACTTCCTTGTTTGAGACCTTCTTTTTGTGTAAAATGTTTCAGAGTCACCACTCCCCACTTGTACACTGCTTTTACTCTCATGATACAAGATTTTTATCTTGTTAATTAATGATTTTGGTACATTCCTTTTCAGTAGGCATTCCCACGGAGATGATTTCCTTGTTCTTTTCTAGCTGTTTTTCCATTATTGTTCGCACTGTAAATATCAAGTCTATTGTTGATCTCATCATCATCATCATCATCAGTCTTCCACTCCAGTTGCCCGGGTGTGGTTTACGAGCTCTCGCCACTTCTGTCTGTCCATGTACCACTCTTCTCTCAAGACTATATCCTAGCTGACGCCTCTTGTTCCTATGTCCTCTTTCACTTGGTCCAATCATCTCTTCGTAGGTCTTCCTACCGGTCGTTTTCTGGCCACGACTGTGTGTAGCCATTGTTTTGCTGTCCTTCTATCGTCCATTCGTTTGACATGGCCAAACCATTTCAAACGGGCCTTTGTCACGTTTTCATTCAGGGATGGGTACACACCAGCTTCCTCCCTTATTCTTTCATTCCTTACCCTGTCCCTTTTTGTCTTCTTCCTCTAACTGTGTTTCTATTATATCCCTCAGTCTTTTGTCTATGACTTTCTCCAATATTTTTAGCCTGTGTGATAATAGGGTTATACCTCTATAATTTTCACATTTCTTCCTATTTCCTTTTTTTGAACAGTGGTACAATTCTTCCTTGTTGCCAATTTTCAGGTATCCTTTCATCCTTCTATATGACATTGAGGGCTCGGTATAGCCACTTTAGTTCAATGCTTCCTGGTGCCTTAGTCATATCAGCATTGAATTAGTCTTTTCCATTTGCTTTACCTTTGGTCATTGCTTTCACTGCCCTTTCATGTTCCAACATGTTATTGGGTTCTTTTCCTTTTCTCCATCTCTTATTTCCATTTTCTTATCTCCTTCCTCTGAGCAGCCATCCTCATTATAAAGTTTTTCAAAATACTTTGCCATCACCTTCTGAAGACCCTTTTCGTCATGTCCTATGGATCCATCTTCTCTCGCTAATGCCTTGATTTTTTCTTGATTTATCCTTTTCGATTTTATTACTCTGTATAATAGTTTCTGATTTCCTTGACTATCTTGCTCAATTTTGTTGGTAAATTCTCCCCAACATTTCTCCTTTTCTTCCTTGATACTCCTCTTTACTTGTAGTTTCAATCTTTTGTATTCCACATGTAACCTTTCTATCTTATTCTTATCCCTCTGATACATTTTTTGCCTTTCCTTATCCATTCCTTTCTGAACCTTGTTCCTTTCTTTTATTTCTATTTTTATTTTGTCTGTCCACCACCATGTCTCCTTTCCCTTTACCTTTGCTTTTGTTTTCCTGCATATCTCAGTTGCTGCTTCCACAAATGTCTGTCTTAAAGTTTCCCACTCTTCTCCTCCACTTCGTATTTCCATGTTAGGCAACTTCTATTTGATCCAATCTTTGAATGCCTTTCTTTTATCCTCCTCCTTCACTTCCCAAATCCTGATCTTTGGTTTCTTCTTCAGTACAATTTCAAGGATTTTTACTTGTTTTAATTCCACAATTAGTAATCTATGATCACCTTCCATACCTTCACTGGGGATTATCTTGGTATTCACGAAGTATCTTCCTCATTCTCGGTCTGTTATTACAAAATCGATGAGTGTTCAATATTGTCCATCCCAACTATATTGGCTGATCTTATGGCTATTCCTCTTCATAAACCATGTGTCCTTCTTTATTATCAGGTTATTTCTGATACAAAAGTCCAACAGTTTTTCTCCTCAGGTTATTTCTGATACAAAAGTCCAACAGCTTCTCTCCATCATCATTTCTATCGCCATACCCATGTGGGCCCAAAACATTCTCATATCCTATTCTATCAGTTCCCACACGAGAGATTTTATATCAACAGTAAACCTGTTTCAGCCAAAAGTGTGGAGAAAGGGCCTTTTATCCATGACCAATTCAAATTATATTAAAGAAATACTCGAGAAAATTGCTGCAAAAATCGGATTGCAAATCTCATTTGAAAAGACTGAAATGATGCCAACCTTCAGAATTGAAACACCAGCCATTCACCTCAACAATGGTAAACAAATTAAGATTGTGAATAAGTTCAAATGAATGAATGAAAACCTACAACCTGTTTTCCAGTCATTGACCGGGTCAGGGATGGAATGAATGAAGCCTCTTTCAGCGAGGATAGGAATTGTGCCAGCTGCCGAGGCCTGTCGCACTCCTCTGGGGCAATGATTAATGACTGACAGATGAAATGAAATGATATTGGAGAGTGTTGCTGGAATGAAAGATGACAGGGAAAACTGGAGTACCCAGAGAAAAGCCTGCCCCGCCTCTGCTTTGTCCAGCACAAATCTCACATGGAGTGACCGGGATTTGAACCACAGAACTCAGCCGTGAGAAACCGACGCGCTGCCACCTGAACCATGGAGGCTTTGTGAATAAGTTCAAATTCTTGGGAAAATTATAACCTGGAACACAAAAGAGAATTGTGGTAGTGAAACACTCTTCAAGTTGAACACTAAATCAACAACCGATAAATTGCAGAAAGTAGATAGAAGAATCAAATCAAATCAAAATCTCTTTATTTGCAAATGAGGTGTCTACCTCAGTGGCAAATGGTACACTAAAATACATTATTGTCAAGCACTAAATTTTAAATTAACAGGAGACGAAGAAAATTTTCCCAGAATACAATATTGTACAATTTACGCTAATAATTTTTTCTATTAAACACACACGTCATCCTTAATAAATTTATATTGTTTACAAAATTCTACTTTTAATCTACAAACATAGTCAACTCATATACAGTACGGTATGTGAAATTACTTCTAATAATACTATACAACTGGTATAAGTTTAAAATTAACATTGAATTTATTTACATATTTTACCCATTTTGGAACCTAAGTAGCATAACGACCTGCTGCGTCTTAACCAGAGCCCCTTTTGCCACCACTTTGCCCTTCACAGCTACCGTAGCGGTCCCAGGGCCCTCGAAGTCCCCACTGTACTTCACCCCTACAGGCAGTCCCCTACTTGGGCTGTCCAAACTCCTTAGACCAGGGGATGGAATTAATTTAATCACACAAATTTTTTATTTACAATATCCTGCACTGGTCGAATGCCCTCTAACATTTCATTTATTATCTCTGTTGTTGTTTATTCTCTTCTTGAATATCTGTACAGATTTTGGAAAAGGATCAAACACTACCCCTGGTAAACCGTTCCACTCCTTCACGCCCTTCCCAATGAATGAAAATTTACCGCAATCGCTTCGGCTAAAATTCCTTCTAATTTTGTACTTGTGGTCAGTTCTACCAATATAATTATTTTCCAACTGAAGCCTCTCACGGATATCTCTCCATGCTTCTTCTCCTGTATAGGCTCTATGTAATCCTATAAGTCTAGTTTTCTCCCTTCTCTTACTTAAAGTTTCCCACCCAAGTTCCTTTAACATTTCTGATACACTACTCTTTCTCCTGAAATCCCCTGTTACAAACCTTGCTGCTTTCCTCTGCACACCATCTACTTCTTTTATTAGGTATTCTTGGTGAGGATCCCAAACACTGTTTGCATATTCCAATAATGGACGAACCATACTTAAGTAACTTTTTTCTTTTATTCTTTGTTGCATCCTTTAAGTAACCTCATTATGACATGTAATGATCTGTATGCTTTCCCAACAGTGTCATCAACATGACGCTTCCAGTGCAAATTACTTTCAAATCTCACACCTAAGTATTTGCACTTGCCATCTTTTGGGATAACTATCTCATCCAAAGTATATTCAAATTCAGTTTTAAAGCTCCTGTTTGTAAATGTTGTAACAGTTGATTTGCCTCCATTAATCTTCATATTATTTTCTTCAATCCATTCTTGGATACTCTCAAGATCCCTTTGTAATTCTGAACAATCCTCAATGTTATTTATTTCCCTATAAACAATTATGTCATCTGCATACAATCTTATTTTCAATGTTATATTGTTCCCTAAATCATTTGCGTATATTAAGAAAAGTAACGGACCGATTATACTACCCTGTGTAATTCCCTTCCAAACTTTCTCTTCCTGTGATATATTATTTCCTACTTTGACTTTCTGAACTCTTGAATTTAGAAATGTTCTTATCCAACGTATAACCCTTACGTCCAATCCTATTCCCTCCAATTTCTTTAATAATATTCCATGTTCCACTCTATCAAAGGCTTTGGAAAGATCTATGGCTATGCAATATAATCATCAGGACAGTGATCAATAAGAAACACCAAGTTGATGGCCAATGGAGATTATTACCTAATGAAGTGGTATATCATGAAATTGAATCAATAATAGATACAATGCGGAAAAGGAGAATCCTTTTTTTAAAATCATGTATTCAGACTGCCTGAAACCAGACTAGTGAAGCAGGTATTTAGTTACTTCTGGAAAATTAAAACAAAGAACACTTGGTTCACAGAGATCATTAATTACACTGACTGACAGAGCAAATGCAACACCAAGAAGGAGTGGTCAGAACTTTATGCCAATTGCAGGGTAGACTGACGTCACTGAGGTATGCTCATGATGTGAAATGCACTGCTGTGCTGCGCACGTAGCGAACGATAAATGGGACACGGCGTTGGCGAATGGCCCACTTCGTACCGTGATTTCTCAGCCGACAGTCATTGTAGAACGTGTTTTCGTGTGCCACAGGACACATGTATAGCGAAGAATGCCAGGCCGCCGTCAACGGAGGCATTTCCAGCAGACAGACGTCTTTACGAGAGGTATGGTGATCAAGCTGAGAAGGGCAGGTTGGTCGCTTCGTCAAATCGCAGCCGATACCCATAGGGATGTGTCCACGGTGCAGCGCCTGTGGCGAAGATGGTTGGCGCAGGGACATGTGGCACGTGCGAGGGGTCCAGGCGCAGCCCGAGTGACGTCAGCACGCGAGGATCGGCGCATCCGCCGCCAAGCGGTGGCAGCCCCGCACGCCACGTCAACCGCCATTCTTCAGCATGTGCAAGACACCCTGGCTGTTCCAATATCGACCAGAACAATTTCCCGTCGATTGGTTGAAGGAGGCCTGCACTCCCGGCGTCCGCTCAGAAGACTACCATTGACTCCACAGCATAGACGTGCACGCCTGGCATGGTGCCGGGCTAGAGCGACTTGGATGAGGGAATGGCAGAACGTCGTGTTCTCCGATGAGTCACGCTTCTGTTCTGTCAGTGATAGTCACCGCAGACGAGTGTGGCGTCAGCATGGAGAAAGGTCAAATCCGGCAGTAACTGTGGAGCGCCCTACCGCTAGACAACGCGGCATCATGGTTTGGGGCGCTATTGCGTATGATTCCACGTCACCTCTAGTGCGTATTCAAGGCACGTTAAATGCCCACCGCTACGTGCAGCATGTGCTGCGGCCGGTGGCACTCCCGTACCTTCAGGGGCTGCCCAATGCTCTGTTTCAGCAGGATAATGCCCGCCCACACACTGCTCGCATCTCCCAACAGGCTCTACGAGGTGTACAGATGCTTCCGTGGCCAGCGTACTCTCCGGATCTCTCACCAATCGAACACGTGTGGGATCTCATCGGACGCCGTTTGCAAACTCTGCCCCAGCCTCGTACGGACGACCAACTGTGGCAAATGGTTGACAGAGAATGGAGAACCATCCCTCAGGACACCATCCGCACTCTTATTGACTCTGTACCTCGACGTGTTTCTGCGTGCATCGCCGCTCGCGGTGGTCCTACATCCTACTGAGTCGATGCCGTGCGCATTGTGTAACCTGCATATCGGTTTGAAATAAACATCAATTATTCGTCCGTGCCGTCTCTGTTTTTTCCCCAACTTTCATCCCTTTCGAACCACTCCTTCTTGGTGTTGCATTTGCTCTGTCAGTCAGTGTATTTAGAATTAAATTTATCAATGCTCCAAATTGAAGGTAGAGAAGAGAAGAGGATTCTAAGGAATAAAAACTTACAATTCAAACTTGTAACATTTGAGCAAAGGAAGTACACCATTACTGACAACCAAAGGGCAGCCAGGTATGACAGGATGAAAAAGTTTTGGGAGCGGAAGAAGAAGAAGAAGAAGAAGAAGAAGAAGAAGAAGAAGAAGAAGAAGAAGAAGAAGAAGAAGAAGAAGAAGAAGAAGAAGCTGAAAAGCGGACTCTATTTACTACTATTAGACTTGAATGTATATGACAAATTATGTAAAAAAAAAAAAAGTAAAAATAAAATAAAAATGAAGTGGTAGCCCTACACTACCCCTTGTTGGAGAACATCTATCCGTGGTGAATGTTATCTCTCTACATCAAAATCGTCTCTAAATTCTTGAACTTTTGTGTGTCAGAAACATAAACATTTTGAATGCTGCCATTTGTGTAATTCCAACTCCGTTTAGTTTACACAAGACAAAATAAAAGTACAGTGTCTACTCTGGAGTGGTTATGCATTTACTGTGTTTAAAAATATGAAATAGCTCTTCAGATCGTGCTGTTACATATATGGAAATGTGTTACTTTTGCAAATGTTTTATTGAGAAATGGAACCCAAGGTTGGTCCATGTTATTCCTGATTCACTCTTACTTTAAAATTAGTTATCCAGGCACAAAAGTCCCAGGAATAGATAATTTTGTAACTCAGGTAAATAACACGAAGGAGGACAGTACAATAAAGGGTCAGCAAAATTTGATTCCTGGGCCAAGATTGACCAATGTTTAAGGTAGTCTTTCTTTGCAGGCCCTGTTGATAGAAGTACAGCAGCAACCTACCCTAGTCCAGATATGAATTTTCCATGGTTGTTGGATGGATGGAATTGTAATGTATCCAGGGAGGAAATTGTGGATTCTTCACCAAAGAGTAAGTAATGAATTTCTACTTGATATAGGGAAGTTTGTTTATAATTAGGGTTGTAAATGCAAAAATTAACATTGTGAAGCTCTTGTCTTAAGAGAAAGAAATTCTGTTAAACAGCTCAACAGGTTCACTATCATTCACAGGTGGTATATTTGTCGAAAACGCACGCTTCTAGTAACAAAGTCGGCTACACCTTTTACAGGGAAATTATGGTAGATGCAAGGAAAGTAATTCTGCAAACTGCAATACATGTTCCACCCAGGCAAGTGCTGTTGCTGGAATGAAAGCTTAAGCCCAGTCCATTCCATACTTTCTCAGTGGAAGACAGGTTTGGTGACTGCTCTTTGAGAGCGATGCAGTGCGGGTGTGATGCCATGTAAGAATTATACCACAAGTATATCTACTTGCTGAACAATGTGTGGTTGCATTGCCTAACAGAAACATGGCATCTCTGTCCAAACACTTTGAATTTTGACTTATCGGTCCATAACACTTTCTTCTAGTCTTCAGGAGCCCAGATTTTTATGAGCCTTTCTCCACTGGAGCCTCTTTCATTCATTATTTGGCCTAAGGAATGCTTTCTTGGTCATTATTCCTCCATACACACCACATGCCTTATGACTTCTCTGAACAGTGCTGACAGGCGTTCATTGTAGGAGAATATACTTCACGAATGCATCACACTCACTGTAAAGCATGTTGGAGGGTCTGTTAGTATGCAGTTGTTTCCTATTCAGTGGAGTTGGAAAACTTGGTAAAATGGCACACTCTTCCATGGTAAAGACGGTTAACTAGGTGTGGATTTGTGTTGCAATGGGACATTGATCCAAAAGCATACAAATGGGAAGAACTGGATTGGCAAGGGTAGAAGAAGTCCTTACTCCGAACATATTCAAACTGTACCAGATGTTGATACAATTTCATTGAGATATCTTTAAACTCTAACTCCAAGTGCTTTCAAATTGTACCAGTGTTTTTTTTATAAAATATCCTTTGGAATAACCTTCTTGAGTCCTGAGACATCATTGCCATACAGAGTATGCCTGGAACAGTAGAGAAAGTGATAGAAGTGAAGGGAGGAATTATCTATGGAAATAAATTCTAAGAGAGAAAAGCATTTTTGCCAACCTTGTATGAAAATATCTGTTCTGTTTTATACGTAATAGAGTGAGGCAGACAGAACTTATAATTTCTTACAATTTCTTTGATCTCTGAGCAATTTTTTCCCTGGTGTTTTTTATATTCTCTAATAAATTAATTCTGTACAAAAACTTTCAACTGGCAGTGTATCTTTAACCTTACAGATAACCCTCACTCGAAGTGCTTTCAAACTATACCAGTTACTGATATAACACTATTGAGGTATCTTTTCCCTGAGAAATAACCCTCACACCAACAGCTTTCAAACAGTACCAGTTGCCGATACGAAGTATATTCAACCTTACTGATAACCCTCATTCTGTGCGCCTTCAAATTACAGTGTAGGCCTACTAGTCGTTGATATAATGCCATCAAATACAGTAAAGACAATACGCGACACTCAGCGAGATATCGAGGGACAGCTATTAGAGCTCTCTCTAGCGGATTGACCTGAGAACTACTGATTCTGTCATAAGAGCACGTGTATTTGTGTGTGAAGTTTTTGGTGTTATTTATGCGTTTTCAGTGAGTTGACATAATTAAATAGTAGTGTGTGTCATTCCTTGATATCTCCTCTCGACATGAGGGGAAATGTATGTGCTGTGTTTGGCTGCAGTAACTATGAAGTAGAGAAGAATGCATTGTCTTTCTTCCGTTTCCATCGTGACAAGAAAATGAAAGTAATATTGTGTTTGTATATATATTCTTCCAGTGACAAAGAGATTTTTATAGTACTTCATAATCTTCTGACCTGCTCGACCCATATTTTAAATGGCTTAAAATATAATACGCATATTTTTTATTGTATAGTGCAGCAGTTGAAAAGAGTAAAACCCTTGTTATGACGAGAGGGGAGAAAGAAGGGAAAGGTCAGATTAGACTTGCAGACAAGCCCCTGGAAGTAGTGGAAACTTTTAAATACCTGGGGAGTGAATTAATGGAGAATGCTCGACTGGATGCTGATATTAGTAAAAGGATTCAAGCTGGAAGTTGTTTCTATCATAGTGTAAGAAATATGTTATGGGACAAAGATGTGCCAATGGAAGCAAAGGATACTATGTACAAGATGTATTACGTACCCATAACAACTTACGGAGCAGAAACTTGGACAATGACAAAGAAGGATGAGAGTCGAATACAGGCAGCTGAAATGAAATTCTTGAGGAGTATGATACAGAAGAGTAGACGAGACAAAATAAGGAATGAGAAAATCCGGGAAGAAATTGGAGTGGAAAAAATGAATGATAGAATAGAGAAGAGCCGACTAAGATGGTTTGGGCACATAAAGCGAATGAGCGACGAAAGAATGCCAAAAAAGGTGATGGAAATGCAAGTCCAAGGAAGGAGAGGCCGTGGACGACCACGATTGAGATGGAAGGATACCATCCAACGCAGCATTATAGAAAGAAACCTGGACTGGGACACAGTGTTGGAGGAGGAGTGGTGGAAAGACCGAAGAAAGTGGAGAGGAACCATATTTGCCCCTACCCGGCTACAGCTGGATAAAGGGAAATGATGATGATGATGATGATGAGTGCAGCAGTTAACCTTCAGTACCGATGAGTTGTTGTAGGTGTGATCTGTGGGTTTGATTTAATTCAGGAAAATACATATGCATATGAGTGTGGCTGGTTGTGTTCCAAGTTACCCCATTTGGAATGCCGTAATGCATTGTCTAGCACTGAAAAAATCTGGGTAATTTAAGAAATGTACATATTTTGTTGAAAAATTATGATGATGCAAATTTGCTTTACCCTAATGTAATGGCATTATGGCAAGTATTGCTTATAGGGAAAGTTTGAATGTTTTTGAAGCTAAATTTATAGATTTTCGTTCTGTTAGTACGCTTCAAGTTAAAAGGAAAATTGTCCAACTCCCAAATGTAAATTCATTGAATCATGTGTAAGGAATGTGCTGATATTTTTATTGACAAGTGTTTTAATATGATGATGCAATGCTTTTAAATGAGGAAAAAAGAAAAATCTAGCCATAAATGTTCAGGCAGGAATTCTAAAGCTAAGAAAGTAATGCATAAATGAAGGATCAAGCCATTTCACATCTTGATTATATGTCTAATTTCAGTCTTTAAATAATAACCTGTTAAATAATTCTTCATTCATTTATCCAGAATTGCTTTAGGAACTTTGAAGTTAATATCTTAGTGACACTTTCTTTCTAGACATAATTTATTTATCCATTTCCGTATATACATTTCCATTGATATTTGAATTTAGCGCGAATTTTCAGGTCAAGGCCACTAGGAGCGCCACTTGCGACTTGTCTCCCATTTTAACAAGGCTTAATCCAGAAGTGTTGCGTATTGTCTCTACTGTATTTGGTGCCATCAAGGCTGCTATAACCTTGGAAATAAACCTCACTGTGAGCATTTTCACACCGTACCAGTTGTTGATACAATATCACCGAGGTCCTTAGAAGAGACCCTCACTTCGAGCACATTCAAACTGTACCAGTTTTTGATGCATCTCCATCGAGATATCTATAACCTTACAGACAACTCTCTCTGAACGCTTTCAAATTGTACCAATTTTTGATAAAATATCATCGAGGTATCCTTAATCTTACAGATAACTCTCGCTCTGAACACTTTCAGATTGTTCCAGTTGTTGGTACAATAGCACTGAGATATATTTAACCCTACAGGTAATCCTCAAACCAACCGCCTTCAAATTGCACTAGTTGTTGATACAATACCATCCAGGTATTTTTCAATTGAGAAATAACCCTCACACTGAGCGCTTTCAAACTCTACCAGTTGTTGATCTTCTAGAGTCCCGAGTCCATAGTTTTGGAGCAAAACATGAAAGCTGCCATATGTGCACTATCTAGGAACCCAACATGACATTTTCACGAAGAAATTTTTTTTCTGTAGTTTCGTGTACTCGTGAGGGTATGTATCACATTTGTTACATTGGGTCTCTACCAAGACCACCCATACAAAAATAAAAACATTTTGTTTAAAACATAATTTACTGTAAGACCACAAATACAAAAGTTTTCATGTTACAAAACAAGTTTCAATTTTTATGAAACTATTTCAGTCCCGTTTTTATCACTTTTTAGTAGAATTTACAAATATTCATGAATTTAGCATCATTATCATCTTCATCATCTCCAGGAAGTTCTCGTGTTTGAATATCTACTTCATTGTCGTCATTATCAAACTCCAAATCGGAATTTCAAAGGTCCCACACATCAAACAGTTCAGATATTTCATGCAGTTTTGATATTGAAAACAAAAATCAATGTAATCATGACATTAACCTCAAATATTAATGTAATATATTAAATACAGACGCTAAGATATGTTAAAAATACTACACACAAGTATTCAACGGTTTTCTGGATCAACAAATACAGAACCAATCTTGTGTTGCCCGTAGAAGGAAAGATACTTCTCGGCATACAATACTGTCAATAAAGTCAAAGAAATATTAATGTTTATTTATTCCACCTATTCAATACATTACTTTGTCATATTTGATACAGCAGGACACTAGAGGTGATACAAGGTATATTCAACCTTACAGAATACCCTCAGTCTGAGCAGCCTTCAAATTGAACCAGATTACTACTGTTTTATCACTTTAATTTACTTCAGGATGACCCGGTAAATGCACGCACGCACGCACGCACACACGCACGCGCACGCCCACACACACACACACACACACACACAATTGTATTCAACCATGAATGACCACACTTAGTAATTCCTGCCTATTTACAAGTCTTTGTCCACTTCAGACAACAGGAAGTCCGGCTTGTTGGTATTACCTGAGAGGTGGTAACTCTGATTGACAGGCTCGCCTTACTTTCACTTCTCCTCCAAGTCCAGTCACCGTACACCGCAGCTGCATGCAGAAAGCTAATTTTGAACACAGGGCTGCTGACCCCTAAAACACACAATGACCGTGCCTTGGTTGAACTCCAGAGACAGTCCAGTTATTCGCACAGTCAAACACAGTGAACAACTAAACAGCAGCAGGCCAAGTGTTAAACAGCAGGACAGTATTCCTCACAACCATGGCAGTTAACACTGCTCCAAATCTATTGACATCACTGCTTTTTTTTTTTTTTTTTTTCAATTCAATATAGCCTCCTGCGCCAAGGAGTACAGGAAACTATGTTTCACAATGAAATTACAAAATAAAGTAAACAACTGGGATCAATCACTACTGATCTGCATTTAGGGTAGTCGTACAGATGGCAGATTCCCTGTCTGTTGTTTTCCTAGCCTTTTCTTAAATGATTGCAAAGAAATTGGAAATTTATATAAATGAATATTTGCCCAAATTTGTTCTCTTGAATTCCATTGTTATTTTCATATTGTGATCTTTCCTACTTTTACTTTTATTCATCTACTAATGTCATTCTGAGGATGGCAATAGAAGGAATATATGAGAAAGTATTGGTGATGATTAAACTAAAAGGGGGTGGGTTGAGTAAGTGTATGGAATCGAAAAGAGGCATGAGGCAGGGTTGTAAGCTATCACCCATATTATTTCTACTGTTTATAAATAATATATTGGATAAACATGGAGGCGAGAGATGGCAATGCCCTTGGATTGGGAAGAGGGAGATACCGGGGCTGCTATTTGCAGACGATTTATTGATCTTGGCATTAACAGCAAAGGGGTTGCAGGAAGGACTAAATGAGATAGTGGAATATACTAGAAGATGGGCACTAAAGATAAATGTACGGAAGACGCAGATAATGATATGTAGGAAGAGGAAAGCCAAAAAAGAAAAGAAATTCTGGACAGTCGAGCAGCAAGAAATCAGACCAGAAAAAAAAATGGAGTATTTAGGAGTTATAATTAGTAGTAACGGCACGTGGGAAAATCAGATTAGAAGAGCCAGATATAAAGGGAGGGGAGCACTGGCAGTAGTGGGGATATTAGAGAATAAATTTCCGGATATAAAGTACAAAATACAGAGATTGGTGTTCCAATCAATGGTCAAAGGAAAAATGTTATATGGGGTAGAAATATGGGGATTAGAGGAAAATAGAAAAGAACTAAACCAGGTGGTGGCGAAATTTAGCAAGATTATTATGGGAGTCCCAAACTGTACTGCAAATGTGGGGGCTAGATTAGTATGTAAAGAATCGATAGACACTACTATAGCCAAGAGGGTGATGAAGTATTGGATGAGATTGGAAGAAGGGAAGGGAGGGGATTTAGTACAAGACACATATAGGTTCCAGAAAAATATGGAGAACGAGAGGTATTGGGTAAATAAGTGCAAAAATAAATTACGAAAACTGGGGTTAGGAGATATAGGATATGAGAGGTGGAGAGAAAAGAAAGAATGGGTATGGAGAAGGGTTATAAGGAGAGTTGCCGATATAGAGAGTCAGAGTTTAATAATGGAATGTAGAGAAAGAGCCTCACTATCAGTATTTAATAAATTGTTAGAAATCATGAACCCGAAAATCGAAGTGGAGGACCGGAAGGGCAAGAGAGGTCTATACTGGTGGGTTTTTGGGACTCCTACAAACAGAGGTTGGATAGGTACAGAAAATGCAGGTAGATGTATTCTGTGTGGAGAAAAATGGTCGGACCTACATATATTCATCGAATGTAGGGAGTTAGAAGAGTTGAAAAAGAAAGTGTTGAGTAAAAAAGAGATAGAAAAAGTAGAAAAAATTGAAAAGATGACGGTTTGGCTGGCCAGAGAATGGGGAAGAGGAACAAATATTTCAAAATATTTAAATATGGTTAGAATGAGATTTATAAAGAAATTAAGAGAATAAGGGGTAAAAGAGGGTTACAGAGGAAGGAGAGGAAGGAGGTAGACGAAACTGCTAGGTTATATAAAAATTGAAGACAATAAGAGGAATTTGAAGTACAATCTGATTGTATGATGAAAAGAAGATTTGTATATATTTGGAGAGGATTGCATGTGTGAGAGAACGGAGGTGGTAGTTAATGTTAGGAAAAAAAAAAAAGAAAAAGAAAAAAAAAGAATAATAAAGCAACGAGGGATGTGAGTAAGAGGAACTGTTGGACTGTTTAGAAACGGAAATAAGCGGAAGAAAGAGAAGGAATAAGGGAAAGCCAGGTTTGATTGTTGGCAATTCGATGGTCTAGTTTTAGTGTAAGACTCGTAGGAGCTATAGAATTGTCAACAAATACATTTGTAAACAGTGATAGAATATGAATGATAGGGTTAGTGGACAAGAAAAGGTGTTTGGATAACATAATAGTAGATAATTTTAAACTCTGGCTTAAAAAAAAAAATTTAATAAGTAATGAGTGGTCGTGAGGAAAAGGAACTGTTGGACTGTTTAGAGATGGAAAGGACTGATAAGTGATGTGAGGAAACAACGAAAAGACAGATTTGTTTTGTGGCAATTCCGAGGTTTAATATGGAAGTTAAACTATTTAAAAAAAAAAATGCAATTAGCAAGTAGTTTTAGTCTAAGAGACGCAAGAATAAGAAAGAAAAGCGATGAGCAAGGAACTGGAAATTGTCAACAAGTGCGTTTGTATATAGTGTATAAATATTAACTATACGGTATAGTGGAAAGTAGTTAGTAGTTAGCGAATAAGTATTATAAGAGAGATGGACAGAGGCTAGGAAGAGTAAGAGGGGAAGATTGGGGATGGAAGGGGGGAGGGGTATAAGAGACAGACGGGTGGGATGGTACAGTCCCATCCCTAGGTGAAAGAGGAAACATGTCCGCTCACAGAATAACAAGTGAATCAAGATGGCGGCAGTAAGACGACACGATTATAGGCGGAGCAGTAGATAAATACGTGACGGATCGTATGATGGACCGGAAACCGCCTCTACGATTCGCCACGTAAGATGAGGAGAGAAGTACGAGTTATAGGTGGGGGTAATATCTAACCCGGGAGGAGTGGCTGAGCGGCCAGGGTGGGATGGCTCTCTCCTCACAGGGAATGCCGCATGCAGCCGTAGTTTTTTATTTTATTTTTTTTGTTTAGTTAGCTGTAGAGAGTAGATAGGGGATGCCCTTACATGCGGAGAAGTTCCTCGCATACCAGAGGCATCTCAATAGTTTTAGACAAGTTGGTGCAGTGTTGGGCTGGATTCCGCCGACATTGACACCACTAAATAAGTAGAGTAGATAGTAACTGTATATTATTTTGTGCGGTTTTTCTTTTGGGTTCTTAGTTAATAGTTTTAGTGTAGTAGTTAGAGCTTTATATTATATATAATAGTATGTTAGTTTATATTGTTTTGCTTTGTTTGGTTTATATTGTTTTGTTTGGTTTTTGGGTTCATGTGTATTTTATGCTCTTTATTGTCTGTAACCGATGGTGCAAACTAGGGTGGCAATAAAGAGTTATCTATCTATCTATCTATCTATCTAATGTCATTCCACACCATCTCTCCACTGACAGCTCGGAACATACCACTTACATGTAATTAATCTCATAATGGAACCGTATTGAACATATCACTTAGTCGAACAGCTGGTCTCCTTTCTCGCAAGTCTTCCCAGCCCAAACTTTGCAACATTTTTGTAACACTACTCTTTTGTCGGAAATCACCCAGAACAAATCGAGCTGCTTTTCTTTGGATTTTTTGTCGTTCTTGAATCAAGTTAACTTGGTGAGGATCCCATACACAGGAACCATATTCTAATTCGGGGTCATACAAGAGACTTATATGCCCTCTCCTTTACATCCTTACTACAACCCCTAAATACTCTCAAAACCATGTGCAGAGATCTGTACTCTTTATTTACAATCCAATTTATATAATTACCCCAAATCAGATCTTTCCTTATATTAACACCTCTTTACTTACAATGATTCCCATGAGGAACTTTCACCCCATCAATGCAGTACGGTAATTAAAACTGAGAGGACTTTTTCATGTTTGTGAAACTCACAAGCTGACT